>NW_019522827.1:1443601-1458601 GCF_002814215.2 Seriola lalandi dorsalis | reverse complement strand
GACTGAGGCTGGGGGGCTCAGGCTGGGGCTGGGGCACGGCTGTGAAGGGGACAGTCTGAGGGAAATCACTGGGTCTTGAAGGAACCTACCAAACGGGAGCTTATGGCTTTCTCCTCTTCTTGACAGAGATGTGGATGAAAGCGGGAAGAGCTGCCGAATTTCGTATCCCGACCAGACGTTTGCCATCTTTGCACTGAAATATTGGTGAGTAATATCTGTTTTAATATGTGTACGCTTGTGTGGTTTAGATGGAAGTTTATCCGTGTGTTTACATTTTAGGCTTTCAGTGTTTAACAAGCACCCTGTACAAATAAACATTTGATGCACTTGAGGTTCTTACACAAAGTTTCTTTCAACCCTGTTGTGCATTTATACATCTTAATACAAAACCCTACATGCTCATGTAGTTTAGGAACATATAGCACATATGAGAGCGACAGATCGATTCCTTTAACTTCAATAATGCTTTTCTATAACTTTTCCCAGCTCTCCACAAAACCTAATTATAATTTAGTAATGCAAAAACAAAAGCCATTAATAGTGCTTTGATTGCTGCCAGGATAATCCTACTTCTTGCTAATCAGTGGATGAGTGTAAGGCCACGGTTGTGGAGGTATTTGAGTGTATATGAGTGATGCGGTCCGGGCTTAGCATGTACTGTATGAGGAGAAGTACGTTGTGTACTGATCATGTTGATCGGTTTAATGTTCTGAAAAGTTTAAGGAGACAGAATAGAGAATAAATATAAAAGCGTCCATCACTTTGTCGTTTGAGAGGTATTTGCCACCTACTTTTAATGTCGATCACATCATTTCCTGATTTTTTTTCTTTTCTTTTTGTATGTGTGTGTGTGTGTGTGTATCTTACATCCTTGAACACGGAATCTTGTAACACTTATTCTTTGCATAGTAACATTTTGTTTCAACTGTTGTCTGCAGAATCTCTTAAAATGCTTTTGTACTTCTATTGATGCATGAGCAAACCTGAACGAGCATTAATCCTCTGTGAGCAGTCATAAAGCAGTTCCACACCTACGATGTTGAAACGATGAATCTGACTTCAGATAAGTTACTTTAGTTAAAACATAATTTACGTTGGCTCGTTCGGCTCTTTGTCAGGTACTTGGTCATTAACTTTACCAATTCAATGGAAAATACAGGTTGCATCAGTATATGAGCCGTTTATAAGGCAATTTACAATCCCAAGGGTGATTCATAACATTTTTTATTACATAGTAATAACTGTTTTCAAATATCTGTTTTTTTTAAACCTGAAATTAGCAGTTGATTTATGGAAATCTTCCATCTTTGGCCTCTTTCGTGCTTTAGTTTTCTGAGGTGTGCTCAGACATTAGGCTGCTTATCAGGGTTGATATGAAAGGGGACTTTTTTTTGAAGGGCACAACCGAGCTGATATTAGCTTTCAGGTGATTCAAGACTCAGGTTCAGCCTTCCCATACGCAGTTGATTATGGTCATCCATACGAATATAAGCTCTGCTTAACTAGCAGTGGACACATGGTTTTGGCTGGCAGAGTATCACACTACTCCACCCCTAAGGCCTTATTGGCAGTGGATGGCAGTAGTCCAGGGAAAGGTTGCATGTTGAGAGGCAGATGGCAGGGTGGTGAGGGTTTGCAGTATTTTCTCTCTGTAAAAGTATACCTGACCAATCCAACAGCCTGGTACAGCCCACAATGAGGCATTCTGTGCAGTGGAGCAAACTTCAGCTTCACTGCAGCTACACAGCAAAGCCAATCATGGAGCAACAGACACACACACACAAACAAACGCAAATACAAGTACACAATCTAATGTACATATTCGTATGTATAATTAAATAATTTTCTTTGGCCTGGATGTCAGGTATTGAAACATTTTCACAGCAGGGAACATATTTTTTTATATCCCTGTCTGTTTTTGCTCTTTCAGTGTGTGTTCTTGGGCTTGATGAAATGGTGTGTTCAGAGTCTTTCTTCTGCTGAAGCCGCATGAGTGCCCTCTTAATACATTTTATCAGTCAGTATATTTCTTTTTTTTTTTTTTTTTTTTTCTAAATTTTATATACAAAGGTACCAGTGTCTCATGGTTATACTGCAAAAACAGAGTTCAGGGAAACTGCAGGCCACAGCTAGAACACCAAGTTCCCAAACTTGAACTTGTGGCCTTGAACTTGAATGGGAATTTCTGGATTTTTAATGAAATTATACTTTATATCAAATTTCGTCTTAGAACATACCACTTATTGCTAAATACTACATGTTTTTGTAAACATGCTAAAAAATTCCAACTGACGACCCTTCAAATCCTTATAGGTATCAACCGAAAAATGCAATGCTTATGCAGTTTTCACAGCAATTGTAAGTAATTATTATTGTATATAATTCAGGCTTTTAAAATATTAAAATTATTTTAATTAATGGGTTACCTTTAATGTCCTTTGTTTAATTTGTATTTGATTTAGACGAAGTTCTCATATTTACATATTATGCCCACAGATAGAAAGTACACAGATAGCAAAAGATTAAATGTTGCAAAATAATGTACTCCCTGATTTTTTTCTGTAGAGAATTAATTATTTAAGAATTTTAAAAGTTCTCCCATAAAGTTTCAAAGAGGGAAAAGTACTTTTTCTTCCTATAAGCATACATCTCTATTGAGGAAAATACACCAGGAAGTGTAAAACAAAATAACTGTATATGATACAAAAAAAATCCATATGTTTTTCCAACGTTGCTTTTGGTGTAGAGAATACAGTAATGGCTAACGAAAACACACCCTCAGTATATTTTTATTGTGTGTGTGTGTGTGTGTGTGTGTGTGTGTGTGTGTGTGTATGTGGTAAGACATGCATGTGCATGCTCATGTCCTCCACTTGCTTTAATTTTTTTAATTTGTTATTGATATTTTTTAATAGTATTGAATTCATTGCAAATTTTCACCGTATGTATTTATTTTAAATCTTTGATCGCAAAATCACAAATCTATCACGTGTCACATTATTATGGTTTGACTTGTATCAATAAACTTTTTTTTTACATTTATTTATTTATTTTGTCAAACTACAATTCTGAACACGTAGTTTTTCCTAATATTTATCTTATCATGCCTTCAGACAAGTGTATAAAAAGTCACAGGGCAATATTTACAGGAGTTATTTAATTTCGTGTGACCCCAGTTGCTCCAGAATTGCATTATTTGTTATTCTCAATAACGTTATAAGCATAAAAAGTCTATCCATGCAGATAAGAAAAACAGAGCAACCTCTTCTCACAAACTGCCAGCCTGAGGCACTGCCAAGTATTAAGTATATTTAATATTAAAAATCTTATTTCACACAACATTAACACGTGGAATTAACAGATGGGAACAATACAATCAGGGGGTGGAATATTATTTTTTAGAAGTGTAATCTAAGAGGAGATGAAAGAAGTTCTTGATCTCTGGATCACTTTTTGAATAAGACGTTTCCTGTCAGAGACTTTTGTGGTAGTGTGTGTAGCAGTACTGTATAGACTACTGTATGTCTCTGGATCTGAGTGTTTCTGCCAGATACTTTTCAAGTGTTGAGTGTGTGGTTTAGGTCATGTGCCAGTGCTCAGTGTATTCTTACTAGTGCAACACACAGTGAAAATGAGTCATTCACCAGTACAACACAGCAGCAAGCCACCAATACACTGCTTCATTTGTTAAGTGGATAAATTGGTATTTAAGATTATGTGATTTTGTTTCATTTATGAGCTTGCTGTGATGTTGTGAATTCCATCCAATTTCCTCCTGGCTAATATGAAATCCAGATTGGAGTGGTGAATGGGGGCCAAGTGAGCACTCACTGTAAATATATTTTTCTGCCATAATAATGAAGCCTCTTTTATTTCTCCTGCTAAAATGGTTTCAGTGTGCTGTTTTAAGTACAATAAAAACTGAGAAACCCGGCGTAATGAAAGTTATATTGTATGTCTAAGCTCTCTGGAGGATTGTCAGGGTTAGGGATATGATTGACATACAGGACTGCCTGGGCTGCCTGCACTAAAAATGCATTTATGTGGTCCTGTTAGAGGATTTTGATGTCTTCACTGATTCACTATCTTTTTATTTTCTATTTATTTTCTATATATTTATTTATTTATTTATTTTTATTTATTTTTTTTTTTTTTCATTCTTGTCAAAATAACATGTGTTTCCTGATCACAGGACAATACAATACATAAATGACTAGGCCAGAAATATATACATTTATTGTGGAAGTCTTTTGCTGTAAGCAGAAGCAGCCATATTTCCCAAGTCCTCATGTTTCAAGTCCAAGTAAACGGATACTCAGTAGATTTACTTGTAAAATGAAGGAAATGGAAAATAAAATCTGACACGATATCATGCAGGTTGAAAATATATGTATGTAGGGTATCAATATGACGACTTTGCTGTTTAGGTCCGGTGTTCTTACTGACGGAGTATAAGCAGTGGTGCAAAGTATCTAACACTATGCAGCAGGTTAGCTCGAGCAGGTCACTGCTTGTAGAAATGGAGCTGGATTGAAATCCCTCCTCAGCAGCTTAGCACGTCTAAATGTCACAGTGCATTCTGCAGAAACCAGCGAGACAATCGGTTGCATTTTACAGTGCTTGTGTCAATCATAGTAGCATCTGCCTCGGGGTTTTATTTAGCAGTTGTCAGTTTGTAGAAAAAGGTGTTTAAATCTCCTCGAGGTATATGACTGTCTTGTCAGATCGGGTCTGTGTGTAAGAGGTGGTAGTAGGCTCTCTGTTGCCCTCCTGCACTGTGAATGTGGGATAGCACATGAGTGGATCTACAGTGGCCACTACAGGCTGTGGAGCACTCATACAGGATCAGCAGTACAGTATAGTAGGAAGTAGGCAAGGCCTGAGAAGAGAGGGGAGAGGCTGAACAAAGAGGCCACGACCCTCTGACGACGATACATGCATTTTTGGGGTTGGTGTTGTTTGTGCATGTGGTAAAATTATTGTACAAAAGCAAAACGTTCAAGGCTCAATAAGACAAATAATTACAGGCACATATGCTGATGCACTTACATGCATAATCACACATATGTAAATGCACAGCAAAGTCTGTAAACCTGCTTTTCCTCACTTCTCTCGCCATACATGGAAGCCATTAGTGCATTACCCCACTGACTACTGAGGATTGGGGGGCCATTTTATTCTCCCTGTGTTAATCAGGATGTCAGCCGGGAGTGTCACATGTAATTTAAACACAAAACCACAGCAACTCCACAGAGGCAGTGAGCACAGTCATAATGACATAATATTGGACGGGGTAAGAGTTTCGGGGGTGACAGATGATGTAGATTTTCCTCCCCCGTACCTCCCCCTCTTTTCCTGTAGATGTTAACATGGTGCTTTACATCATGGGCCCTTCGGCTGAGGTCAAGGTGTTTTTTTCCTCAAGTTTATTTGCCCAAGAACAATTTTCTTATACATTTCCTGTACAATGCAAGTCTTAACAACTTTCTCAAGGGAATTATATAGACATTCGACAGGCAGATTTCTTTCATCCAACCAGATTAATATTTAGAATATTTATTCAAATATAACTATATGTTTTCTTTACCTCTGACCAGGCGATGTTCAGGGTGTCAGTATGTGTTTCAGAGAGTCTTTAGTCTGTGGTCTGCAGCATCACGTGTGAGCACATGTCGTCAGGACAGATACTTGTTTTATGTACCTGCCAGGCAAAGCGATATTCCAGATAACATTGAGCTGCGCCCACTCAACTTTTCTTTTCCAACGCTCATATATTTCCTCAGCTTTTGGCCTCTGCTGTCGCCAAGGCAATTTAGTCGGAGAAAAACTGCGGAATCAGCAAAATTGTTCCACTTGGAGGTAAAGTTGGAAGTGTTGAAAGGCCTCGCCTGCAACTCTCTGACTATCAAAATATTGTAAATCCCTTCCCTCACTTCACCTCCACTTCATCGCTTTCTTGCCGTTCATCAGCCCTGAGCCGAATGATGTCGGCTACATGTAGTGATGAAAGTAAATACCCTGGCTCGAGCTGTCTTTGTGTGATTCATTTTGGTACAGGAAAACGAATATTGAATATAGTATCTGCTTCGATATGTCATTACCTACATTTTCTTTTACTGATTTGACTGCAATTTTCCACTGATTTCTGTAGTACTGATTTCTGCTGTGTGATTCAGCACTCCAGTAATGTCTATATAGTCAGGTTTCCTTGCTTACACTGCTACACTGCAGCCTACCTAACAGGCGTACTGCTGAACTTCCGTTTTAATTGTCAGAGGGAAATATTTTAGATAGATAAGTTTAAGTTAGAATTTAAGTTGGATAAGTTTTAATATATATGCAGTATATATAGTGTTTTCTTACAGTACTTACAGCCTTTCATGTGGTATATACTCATGTAGACTATCCCTTCTGCACGTACTCACCCAGGCTCCAGGCTTTATGAGTCATCAACATGCATATACACACAAACAACACTCACACACAGAGTGCAGTGAGTGCACCGCTCGGACATGAATCTCCCTCCACGGGCTGGAGGAGTTGGGTTACTCATGAGCCCATAAACATGTGCTGGCGGCGGTCCAAGGCACTGCACTGTAATTACAAACATTAGAAACAATATATAAAAGACCCTTCCCTGGCAAGGCTGTGTCCCGCGCTGTAATTAGCGTCCTTGTACAGAATTATCACCCTTCAACAGCCGCCACCGCGTCGTGTGGAGGCCTTTAATTGGAAGTGTCCTCCTTGGTCTGCTAGAGGACGACGGTCGCGTCTCTCTTTATCTCTGTCACCCTCTTTATTTTCCTGCAATCTGAGATTTGACTAATCATGACTAACTACCTCTCCTGTCCTTTGTCCCATTTCACCTCCAAACAATGGTCCTCACATCGCACACATACATACACACATACATACATAAATACGGACTGGAAGACACGGGCACATGTGAAAAGCTGCCTCGTACATTGACTCTGCGCAGTCCGTACATGCCCTCATGTGTGAACGTGAACATACTGTGCCCGCATGTGCAGAAAATCACTTATTATGCTCACAAGTACACGCATATGCACCACTTCACCCACGCACATGACACTGTAGGCTTTCAGTAACACAGCATGCCAAAATGTGTGCACGTATGCAGCGAGTGGGTGCTACTGGGCAAGGCCAAGACCACGGCGGAGCTTGTGTGTTGGTGTTGGGTGAGCATGCGGCAGTGAGAGTTGGCCGGTGTACAGGCCAGCAGAGAGGGTGCGGTGTGTTACATGTTCCACTAATGAGTTTCCTTGGCCAGGCAAGACCGTGGGGCGAGCTTATTAGTAAACAGGCTACAGAGAGGAGACCCTACAGCCCTCTGCTGCTGCTGCTGCTGCTGCTGCTGCTGTTGCTGCTGCTGTTGCTGCTGCTGTTGCTGCTGGCTCTCCAACTGATCACTCTCACTGTTTCTGCTTCTCTCTGTTGTTTTCTCTTTTTCTCTGTTTCTATCGCTGTAAATTGTCTCTCCCTTGGACGCTACAATTCTCACTCTCTCTCTCTCCGTCTCTCTCTCTCTCTCTCTCTCCCGCTTGTAGGCAGTAAGATGGGTTTTGACTCCAGCCACAGGCACAACCAATTTGGCCAACAAGTGAAATCACGGACAGACAGACTGGCGATCGCAGCAGCATTGTAAGTACCATAATGTATTGTAAATTGAATATGTTGTTATTTAATGATGTATTGTAATGCCACTGTGTTGTCTTGCATTTCATTTAATGAGATGAAGTTTGTAATTAGATGCTGCATAAGTTTCCTTTGTTTTATGCATGGCATGTATCTGCTCAGTCTACATCTATTTTCATTCTCTCTCTCAGACCTATTATAATGCAAGCCTGCATTAGATTAAATCATAATGGCTGAATATTGTGCCTTTATCCCATTTGAAAGGCCAAGTGGTCCCAATGGCTTGTTAGTGCAGTAGATAAAGAAAAAACAAAAACAAAAAACAAACATAATCTTTAGTGCACATGCACAGAAAACACACGGGGTGCAATCTTAATTGTCCACTAGGCATAGGAAGTCTTGACTCTCTCTGTGCCAGGGCCTGGATCTGTTAGAAAATGGCTTCCACTCTCTGCCTTCCAGCTCTCAGCTCCCCGCCGCCATTTTGTGAATCACTGCCAAAGTAGTCAGGTAGCAGTCTGAGAAGGACAGAGTGAAGTAGGGGAGAAAAAGTGGGTGCAACCGGATGCTGGTTGAAGCAGCAAATTAAAATAGACAGGGAGGAGCAAGAAGAATTGGAGAAAAGAGGTGCTCCGGTGTACAATGATAGAATATTTAATATGTCTTTTCCTTATGGAGAGGTTTTTAATTGTTGCCGACTGACTGCATACAAACAATCAGCCTCCCCTCTGGATCCTTCCCAGCTCCTCTTCTCAAAGAGCTGACCTTGGGTGGACGCCATAAACGGTTCTTTTCCAGTGGGGGCAAATGTGCTGGCAGGGCCCACAGCTGCATGACCCCCTTCCACCCACCCTCCACCCTCCATCCAGTCCTCCCTCTTTCCTCCACATCACCCAGACCCCAGCAGACTGGCCCCATAGTAACACAACCTGCCTGCCTACAGTACTCTAGAGCCAGGGTAAAGCTTTAACCTCTGCTTATGTACCTGTCTCCACCCTAACCACAGCGCACTGCTAGCCGTAGCTTCAAACCTGACTGCGCCTGTATCACATGCACTCAGTTACCCCAGGCCCCACCCTACAAAACTCCAGCAGCGGTAGCTAGCTGCCCGCGGCTCTGGAACCCTGTATGCGCCAGGCGTATGATTACATGTGCAGATGTTATTAAAATCCTCCTCTCATCTGACCCTAAGACCACTGATACTATATCAAGCTTTCAGTAGGCGTCTGCTGCTGCTTTTCCCCTGACCAGCCCATTGCTAAACTTACCTGACAAAGTCACACAAAATCATCCAGCGTTTTTAGCATACACCGCGGGGAGCGAGGGGTTGTTTTCGCCAGTTGTGGTTTCTGTCATTTGACTCTACTGTTCCATCGAAATGAAATCATTTACTTAATATATCAGATGTAGCCGAGTTTGGAGATTAGTGAGATCTATTTCAATTTAACAAATATTCATCTGTTGTACATCGATTTTTTTCCCTCCACATTCACCATTAATGGAATTAGCCTTTAAATGTTGAAACAGTTCAAATGTTGTTCATTCTCTCACATATGAAGTAGTTTTACTTGCTTACTGTCACTCATGGTAGCGCCTGAATTATTAACAAAGACACTGATTGCTTGGGTGTCTTATGTTTGCAACTCAGCTGGTAAACTGACCAGTGTGCCAACCTCTTGCAACATTTGGTGCCTTCTTTTTAAATAATTGTAGAAGACATCAACATATATTTACGTGACAAACGCACATAAAAGTTGACCTAAAACCTAGTGACAGCTTACTCAGAGAAATGGCACAAGTGTATATAGGGGTACTATATCTGTTTATGGCCTGAAGTGATGTTGTAAAGAACCCCTCGCTGTATCAGTGTGTATCTGCTGGCATGTAACTGATTTAGACTCTAGGTGCAAAATATAGCAGAGGTCCCTCCAGCAGTAAAACCTGGCCTATTTAGGCCTGTCACAGACAAGCTCTCATTGAGACAGACAGACAGTCAATGGCTTTGCTTACAGTTCAGAATGCACTCTGTTCCCTTTGGCTCTCCACTCCTTAATCTGGCCATGTGTTTGCATATGGGACAGAGTGGCCTCCATATTGTGTTTGTGGAATGAATTATGAATGCTATTGCATGACTGTGGCCTGTTTCTAGGACATATCTCTACAACATCTACCCAGAGACTAAAGCATGAATACATTTATCCGCCATAGACCCCTTGGAAATGATACTGTGAAGCTGGCCTGCCTGCGTTTGTTTATGGTTATATAGAGCAGATGGCCGTGCAACATGGTCATATATCACACACTGGCTGCCTCGCTGGCACTGCCACACACACAAATGCTTATAGGCAGAAATGTAGGACTATTTGAAGGTGATTCAAATCCACAGAAATGTATTCATTATTCTTCTGTCACTCACAGAGGGAGAAGTATTAAATATCTTTATCAGCGTCCATTACTGTATATTCCACTTCATGCTGGCAGCAGTCCTGGAACTATAGGCACTGATGCTGATAACTGCTGCCAAACCAAGCTTTTCAATGCTAACTGTGGTTAGCTGTGCAGTATTTACAGCTGTAGCTTTCAGCTGTAACTGCTAAGCACTGTAGTGAGTCTGACTACAGCCAGCTGTAGCCTGGGGGCAACAAGCTCTTCAAGGTTACAAACTGTACAGATCCCTGTCTGCTTACTCTGGCCCTCTGTCTGTCAGCTGAAGTTCATATCCAGGGAGAAAGGTATTTGTCCCACCCTCTAAATATAGCTGGCGACAGATGCAGCTCGATGGGGCACTGCCCGAGCTGAAAGGGGCCCTGCAGGCAGGCCAGAGCAGAGCTGGGCATGCAGACGTGTGAGGACTATAGACTTCCCCTAATAGACAGGGGCCCTACAGGTCACCAGCAGCCACATGGCAGTGCACGTTTCACCAGCTCCCATTAGCATGGCGGAGCAAGGACTATGCCTGTGAATACCTTGGAAAACAATAGATAATATTTGATTTCTATGTGATGAATATTGAAATACTGCATTGTAGGAACATTTTTTTGCCTGTGGTTATAGTATGGAAAGCCATTAAAGCAAAGATCTCCTGATATAAAAATGGAATGGCGAAGAAAAAAAGCAAAAATCCATGTTTTAACTTCTTATGATTAATGAGGTAAGTGTCCTTGGTTTAATCATCAGCTATGAATGTAGTCTTTTCAGCCTATAGGCTTGAGTACCATGAGCATTAATGAGTATCATGATGGAAACCGTTAAAAGGCATTGTGGTTTAGGCGTCATGATATTTATTGCAATTGTAATAGACACCTGCGAACCCTTCATAAACAAGTCATTTCCATGTAGACCTTTCTGCAGGCCTGCGCCCTGCTGTGCATCCTGCAGCCTCACCATGTCTGTGTGCACGCACGCACATGCATGCGAGTGTGTGTATGTTGCTCTATGTACATGTGACTATATACTGTGTGTGAGAGATGAGAAGCAGCTGGCAAGGTTGGGCTGAGTGGTCTGGGCGACCCCCGCTGCGTGCCCTGTCATTACAATGATTGGGGTCGTTTTTTACCTCTAAGGATGGGGCCGGGGGGCCGCACTGGGATCAGCTAACTTTGCCTTATCCAGCCCTCTTCACCTGGCATGTTTATGGCTCTGCTGGGGGATGGGGTGGGTCACTGGGTCCGGTTCATCTCACAGCCTGACAGGCAGACACACATATTATGCACATAGGCGTGAGTACATGCATACTCCATCACACATGTATACACATGTTGATCTGCACACACATACACCACACACACACATGCACACATACACAAGTGCATACATTATGCATGCATTAATGCAAACATGTAGCCCCATGTGCACACATAGGCACATACATCAAACACCTTCGTACGCACCCATAAATTGCCTTTTCTCTCACTCTCCTAAGACACACTCACACAAGCTCAATATCTGCCTCATGCAGAGGTGACGGGGAGGTCAGCCTGTCTGACTTTGAGCAGAATCCCCCTGTGGCTTGCCCCAGCCATCCCCCCTGGCATGTGTAACAGGACCTGCCCATGCAGCCTCTCCTCTTCCCCCGCTCCTGTCCTCCCCCTCCTCCCCCTGCCTCCCCCTAGCCCTGGTATAAATAGATGGGTCATGCCTGCTGTGCTACCCTGAGGGGGCTGTGGGGGGGCACAGAAGCCATGCTTCCCTTTATAAATGCTCCACCGTGTCTATCTGGATTCCTCCTGTCTGCGCCCAGACACCACTTCACTTGTAGCAGGGCTCACAGGTAGTTGGACAAAAGAAAAATGCATGCACACAATCGCGTGCATATACCTATACCTATACCACATCCCTGATATAAAGGAAGCCACACAGGTATAAACACAAGGCCTGAGCACATATACTGGGTATACTTGCAAAACTCAACCATAAGCACTTACATAATCTTGTGGAGCCAAAAGGCATCCACACAGGCTCGGCTATGAGGCAATGGGTAAATCTGAGGGAGAGTCAGAAGAAGAGTGCCTTTTCCTGAAACTCCCCAAGTTATTTGGTATAAATACCCACAAAACCCCCTAAAACACAAAGTTCAAGTGGCTCAAAAATCCCCTTAATGAAATTGTCTAAATATGGCAAAATTATGACATAATGTCTGATTTTAGAATGAGTAAAAGACCATGAATCTCACTAGAAATGTGATGCCAACTTTCTGCGCTTAACATTTTTACAATACTCCCTGCTACAGACACATCTCTGTCCACCTGAATGTATTGAGGTTTGATACAAAGCCTTGTTTTTGCGAGGAATTTTTCACAAAAGATCCTGATCTATCCAGGTACAAATTAAATTAAGAAAAGGAATCTACAACCTGGACCACATAGACTAAACTAATGATTCAATGGTAATGTTTTTTAATCACAGCGTGAGAGATGAGTAGAAATATTTGCATTGGGAATATGGGGATGCATATTGTGTAAATGTCCAGCTTCTTTTTCCGAATCACCCGCCGTACTGACTGACCACAGACCGCCAGAACCCCAAAGATCGGGTTACAAGGTTACAGCACTCCACTCCATCTGACTATCACTGCAGTGAAAGTCAGCTTTGGTATTGATTGATAGGCACTGTAGCACTTAGACTTAAGTGTGATTGAATTAAGGTGGCTTTTTAAGCAGTGCGTGTCTTTGCTGCAAACGACGTGTGAAAATGTGATGAGGTAAATGAATATCACGTTTTACCTTATTCCCTCCAAAGGGTATTTTTCCATGTTTGTGTGTCATTATGTGTGTGTGTGTGTGTGTGTGTGTGTGTGTGTGTGTGTGTGTGTGTGTGTGTGTGTGTGTGTGTGCGCGTGTGAATTTGAAACTGTGTCCTTGTGTGCGTCTATGTATTTGTTTAGGTGTTTTGTGTGTGCATGCCCCACAGTGCAGATATGTGTTTGTGTGACATTATGAGACGCTGAAGTGTAGTAAGCACGACTTTGCACCCCGGCTCCTCTCAACAGCTAATGGAGGTGGAGGGCTAAAGCAGCGTATCAGTTACAGACGCTGTGCTTTCAAGTGAAGGAGTGCTTGCTGAGTTTGCACACTTTTAAGAAGGCTGAATTTTTTAGGTGGACAAGCTCTTAGTAAAGGAGGTGTTTTTAGATTGAATTACATAACTGTGTAAAGAGCCCTAAACAAGTGTGCACAAGGGTACATGCCTGTGTGTGTGTGTGTGTGTGTGTGTGTGTGTGTGTGTGTGTGTGTGTGTGTGTGTGTGTGTGTGCGCGTGCTTGCTTGCGTTGCATATTGGTCATCTGCAGTACGTGTGTGTGGGTGCGAGTGTGAATATTTCCCTGTCACTGGATGATAGCAACTGGCTGCACTTGAAAGCAATAGCTTTCCTGGACATCCTCTCTGTTGGTCAGGACCCCAGAGCCATCTACTATATTAGATTGAAGTATGTCCAGTCAGCAGACTGAGAGGACAGTGTGCCTTGACCTTACCTTATGAAGTCTGGGCCCACACCATTAAGCTTTTTGCAGGTCTGCACAATGAGAATAGACTGGGAGATGACCACTGATATGCCCTCCGCAGACAGTTTCCCATATGTAGTTACTGTTTAAGCATGTAAATGAAAACATATTAAAAATTGCTCGATTTGGATATGATGGAAGTTTCTCTAATGTGCAACATCATTTGAATGTCCTGCAAAACAGTGATCTAATGCTTCGAGCACCTTTCAAGAAAGATATGTAAATAGTAAATTTGTTTCGGTCTGTTTGATTTTAATTTAATACAATTAGCTCGAAATGAATTCTATTCTAAGTAAATACACTCCCTGCACAGTATCCTCTATGTGGCTCTTTTTCTTTCTGTCATTATCCTGTGCATGTGTAAACGTATGTGTGTGTGTGTGTGTGTGTGTGTGCATACTGTAGGTTGCCATACTGTATTCTTCCTTCTCTCTGTCTCTGTATGCAAAGTGTCTGTGTGCTCCTCTGTGTGTCTCTTACCCTGTAATGGTGTGTGTGTCTGCGCATACTTAAAATGCACTCATCCAGTGCTACGGTGTAAGTAAAGCAGTGCTGAATAATGCAGAGAGCCTCAGAGTCACCACTGAGCAGAAACAATTGGGCCCCGCAGCTCAAGACATACCTTTTTGTATTGTGCCGTGCTGTATTTGTGCCTTCACACATAGAATAATATTACTGTAGAGGTTTGTGCTGACAAAGATTAACCTGATGTCACTTTGTGTCAGCATCTTGTGACAGCTAAACATGTGGGATGGTGTGGCTTTCTCACAGAACAAACAGAACACCTGCACTCACACATGAATCGTCTTCTTGTTTAATGTGGGCAAAAACAACAAACGTGTCTCAGCTATAAGCCTTGATCAGCATAGTGCACCCTGATCATGGCCTATAGTTTGGCAAACAGCACGTTCACCGGCATTCTGTTTGTTCTGTTTAGATAGGAACGACCATGCACCTGATAGATCGCTGGAGTATTTGGATTTGTGCACGCCGCTACTGTCTAATATTTCTCACAGAACACACAAGTATGAGTCATACAGAATTTCATACAAGCATGCTGTAAACACACATAACCACATACTCAAATTGCAAGTAAACAATATGCTTTCACCTGAGAATGCAAAACACTCTCGTACTGACTGTCAGCCGCTGGGGTGTTTGCAATTCATCTCACAGAAGTCAAATGTAGAAGTCACAGTGCTGAAGTATTTCTACATTTCCTTTGGTGCAGAAGTAACAGATTTTCCCTCTCGGGGATTTTCAGATGGAGGCTACCTGACATGCTGCTGAAACCGTGATGGAGGCAGGAGGCGATCGGCCAGTGTGTCGTTCCCCCCCACCCC
>NW_019522827.1:1424008-1443581 GCF_002814215.2 Seriola lalandi dorsalis | reverse complement strand
TGCGTGTTACAGAGCAGGTGAGAAACATTAACAGAGGCAGCAGCAGCTGTGGCCCTCTGCTCCGCACATGTGGGCCAGGATATGAGCTATAGCTCGAGCTCGCCCACTCTCAACACTGGTCACTGATGTTAACACTCTCCTCTCTGAAGCACAGAAAACTGCACAAAAAAAATGCATGAGTTGCAAGCTGTTCAAGCAGAGAGAGATTTGTTTGTTTAATTTGAATCATTTTTTAGAGTAAAACTAAGTACTTCACAATAAAAAAAGAAAAAATTAAAGACTCAAAAAAACAAAATTTGCAGAGACATGTTTCATTAACAAAATTATTTCTGTCTTTTGAATCATTACTTGGCCTCTTGTAAGGTCCCAACCTGCAAGCTGGGAACCAAATCTGTCGAGTGATAACAACCTCATTTTCCACCATCTTTTAGCACTGATCACAGGCCTACTGAACACTGAGCAAAGCATGGTTTTTTGGAAAGTATTTAATGAATGGAACATTGCATTTTAATAGTTTTGAGGTTCAACTATTTCTTAGTAAAAATCCAAATTTTTGATGTCACTGCCCCCCCCCCTCTAAGTTATATACTGGTTGCATTTCAATATGGAAATATCTTGGCTACAGTATTTGTTTGGGACATGCGCGCCTTGTTAGATCATTTGAATTCCTCTTGAGCTTGAGCCATGAACCGGATGACCCTGTCGTCACATTGTGTTCTGAACACACAGACTCCAGTCACACCGGTGAGGTGTCCCAGAGGAGAGTGGCATGTGTGTTTGTGTTTCTGTGAATCATAACCGCTGTTTTGTATTCAGTGAGGTGTGTCAAAGTGGATTACCTGCATGAACGGGGACCTGAAAGGACTTTGTTTTTTAAAGACTGTCCTTTGGGGTGAGGTAGTAGGTTGTATAGTTTTAGGGTGATACCCTTCCTGTCAGATAACTATACAACTTACTGTCTTTCCTGAAGTGGCTGTAATGTCTTCAGATGCCATTGTTGGAGCTTTTGGATCTGGATCAACACTGGAATGTGCATGTTTACCCACTGACTGCTAAGAACATAACCCAGTCGCAGAATTTGATAGTTAATTTAGGTATTTTTAGGCTTTTCATGGTTGTACTTTAAGAATTTATGGTGAATAAAAAAACATGTGTTATGTCATGTTGTTATATCTTGCTGGTCAATCAACACAAAAACTGAAGATGTTCTTATCTAATTTTCACCCCTTTTCTTTAGCTGTGGTTTCTAACAGTTCCTTATTCTTTTTTTTTTTTAGGATGTGTTGCTCTTTTCCTCAAACTAATTGATTCTGATTACTTGTATCGTTTGTGTTTTAGACATTAAAGCTCAAATCATGACAGTTTTGATATGAATTGTTTTTATTGTCACAATGTATGAGGATGTGTTTGTTTACCATAATAAAATATAGTGTTTCTATGTCACCCTACCATAATGCTCTAGAGTACCAGCTACGCCAAAGCTTGCCGACCTGTAGGACCTTTCTGATGTTCGTACGGGGTGAGGTAGTAGGTTGTGTGGTTTCAGGGTAGTGATTTTGCCCAATCAGGAGATAACTATACAACCTACTGCCTTCCCTGAAGGGCAGCAATCCTTCAACATACAGACAACAGGGGGTTGAGTCATCAAGCCATCTCTTAGCTGGACCATAGGCATCCACAGCCAGTCATAGCAGCGGGTCCTGTCTGCTGCTATGACAGGACCAGCAGGTAAATGGAATTTCTGTTTGCTTTTGATTTTCTGCCTCAAACAATAATAAAAAAAATTAAACACAGAATCAAGTTTGTCTTATGTTTTGTTCTTACATCCTATGAGTGTCAATTTCAATGTTTAAAACTTTGAGACTTGTTTGTAGTTGACCTACTGCATTGGCGCCAAATGTTTTCCAAGGCACAGTCATTTCTGTGATGAAGTTTACATACAGTTTATATTACAATCGAGGTCACTCTCTTCCAATGAAATCCAGAAGTGAATATCGGCTACCAAACTCAGTGTATTCAGTCTACGAGCCTGTGTTGAACATACCCAAACACATTTATCATTGTTTGTTGGCTGAGAAAACATTGGAAATATGTGTGAAAAAGCCCGACTTGACTACCTCCATCCAGTCCTGGGATCAGCCAGCAGCCCCAGACATGTCGTAAAGCCCCAGAGCAGAGCAGATGGAAAGAGGAGCCATGGCACAATCTCACCTCCTGGGCTACAGCATGATTCATATGGCAACAGATGATGGTTACAGTACTCTATCACTCTCCGGCCAACAGCACACATAAATACGCACATACTCAGATAGATGACAAGGTGAGTGCCAGCCGGTATCAGGCCAACTTGGGCATCGGACTTGCCTCACTGTCTGAGACTGCGGCCCCGTATCTCATATCAAGGTCAGATTTGGGGTTGTCATTCACGGTGAGAGCCCTCGCTCACCCCTGTATGTTCACTCTACAGTCATATAACCGGTTATCAACTTTATGTCGGAGGTAACAAGCGTTTTACTATGAATATGCATGTACAGACACATTCGAAGCCCACTGTACACACTTACGCCTCCTCAGTTTGCACATATTTTGTCCTTCACTTTGCATGTCGTAGTTTCACACATATCAGTCATACCAGGCGTGCTGAACTAGTTACATATTCGCCAAATGTTTCTGACACAATGAGAAGGATTATGTGACAGTAACATTGCAGCGTGGGAAAAAAAAAAAAAATCTACCACTGTACTGTGTCCCATGTGTCTAGACCAGTGTTGGGGAGTATTCGTATGTGGGCTGCACCCACTGTGTTAGCTGTCCTCTGCCAGCCACCATATTGAACTGATTTGAGCCTTGGCCTTGGTGATAGAGCAAAGTGAGCTGAATATTAAGCCCGATGAGACAATGGATCTGTGTGTATCCTGTCTCTGGGGTTGCATCTCTAAAGGCCATCCTCCATCCTTCATCTCCTGCCTAACTGCTTCACCAAAAAAAAACGTTGCAAAAAGCTTTGACGTCCACCCTGGGGAATTCTTTTCCCATGCAATAAGGAGCTAATGAATAGCTTTTGAGACTCAGTCTGAAACGTATCAGTCAGAATTCAATAATATACTGTTGTTTTATCAAAACTTGCCAGGAATTTGAAAAGAATAGCACTCACAGCAGAGCTTTTCTAAGCCTTGGTATGATGTCATAGCTGTATAAATGGAATAATATTATTGATCGAATGTAAGTGGATAGGATTGAAGGCTCGGTGTGGGCAGGCCTCTCAAATAAACCACCGAGCAGAGTGCATTCACTGAAATGAAGAAGCACTAAGCCTGCATCGAAATAGATTCAGCAATGTTAATCTGTGCCACGCTGATTAGAAAATGCGCCATTCGTTATGAAATATAAGGCAAGGAAATGAAATGAGTCGTTTCTATAGCAATGGTATTTATTCCATATTCATATTTAGATTTCCTGCACCTAGAAACACACTATTTTAATATAACTGATCACCAGTATAACTTCCATTCTGTTATAGATGTGGCAAAAGTGCCACCTAGTGGACATTTGATATTCTTCATATACAATTTTTTGGCACTGTAGTATCATCATTCTGTTTCTCCACATTGCAATTGAACTATGGTTGTATCTATATACTTCTACAATGATTATTTTCATTAGTAATCTGTTAATAAATCATCTGGTCGAGGAACAGAGAATCATAAAAACCCTGGTGATGTCATCAAATGTCTCGTTTGGTTCAACCAACAGTACACAGAAGATAAAGAAGATATAGAGGATAAGGATTTTCAATTTACTGTAATGTAAAATGAGCAAATTCTTAGAACCTGGAGTTGATAAAATGTAAAAAAAAATTTAAAAAGTGTCGTTGGTTAATTTTCTATCCAATTTATAAACGTTTATTTATCTCTATTTTCTCTTTATTTCTTTTTCTCTTTTTTTAAAATCCAAATCAACAGTCTGCAGATAGAGGGTGCTGTAAAGCCATTTGAGGCAAATTTGTGATTTTCATTGACATATATAAAATTGACTTGCCATGGCAGATATTAAGTATATAAGTAATATTGAGTAATTAATCAAACGTTTATTTTGATGTAGGTAACTCATTATTCATAGCAGTCAGTCTGCTGCCTCTTGAATGAATATCTCAGGTTGTAGTGAGGAGCTGACGCAGGTGATGTAACCGCCATCCGCAGTCTTTCAGCAGCAGGTGGCAGCAGAGGTCCGTCTGCTGTTGAGCCTCCACAGTGACCCACTTCCTGTACGTCAGTGGGTCAACATGTCAACCCTTTTCAAAAGCAGTGCATGCAAGTTCCCCATATACCTCAGACTTGTTTTACATAAAGCTACCACTTTATATGTGACTGGAAACATGTAGGTTGAGAAAATAAATGTCTGAGATGTGGTTTAAAAGTTTGATTTGACTAATGTAGGCTAAATAGTAGGGTTCAATGTCATACACCATCGTTGTAATTACCCTAGAGTAACACACTGCATCAATATTAACACCAGCATAATCATATTTGCGTTCTTGTTCATTCCATTTCATCGCAGCAAATGCTTTCCAGTATATTTCAGTTAATAAAACAGGCGCTGGAGCAGTGAGTGTTCCCCTAAACTGAAACTCTAATGATGATGAGTGTCCTTTTTATAACCATAAATTGCTTAATCAAGTTTTTGTTTCTTCATGGCCTGTTTTACTACAGCTTGGTTCAGTGCAGGGACAAACATGTTGTAAGTGAATGGGGCAGTTATCATTATATTAAATCGATGTGGAAAGCATTCTGAGTCCCCCATTAATTGGGAAACCAGCTGCTGTCCAGACAGAAAGTCTTGACCGTAGCTCATTACTGTGGACTCTGTTTCTGTCTGCTCTCATGAGTCGTGTTGCAACGAGCCGTATCTTCTGAGTCTAATGTTTCTCCATGTCCTCCTCACATGGAGAAATCACCGGCAGCTGTGGAGAAGCTCAGTGCGGTGGAGCTGACATCTGTGTGGGTGTGCATTTGAGTGTCGTCCGTCACTGCGGGATTTTGCATTGATTGATTTGATATTTAATGTAGAGCTGAACTATGTTTCCGCCTGACCCTCAGAGATCTGTTGCAACTACCACCGCTGTAGTGGTGGAGTGTAGCAAAGTACATTTAGTCAATTCTGTATTTAATCACAGTGTTTAGGCGCTTGTACTTTACTGCTCTTTACTGAACTTCTCATTTAAGGCCGCTCTATATTTCAACTCCGCTGAATTTCATAAGGAAATATTGTAAATCTTACTCCACTATATTTATTTGAAAGCTGGAGTTAATAGTTACTTTGCAGACTAAGATTTTACATATCATCAGCTTGTTAAATTCGATCCTTTGTTGTAGATTAAATACTCTGACTTCTTCCACATGCAGGTCAGGTTTTCTGGAGCTTTCAACGTTAGCATGCCGTTTTCATTGCAGAGATTATTTCATCAAGCTGATATTTCTAAACTCAAGACTGAACTTCAGTGTTTAACATTATAATAAAACTTTTACAGATAAAACTTTTATGGATGAAGTTAGCTGGTCTGACGACAGATCAATTTCCAACTGAGCAAACTCCATCCACTGATGAAAATCTTATGGGAATATGGTTGAAAGCTTCAACCTTCAGTTTGAAATATTTTGGATTGTTTTGTCAGACGACTATTTCCAAGGTCAATAATGAACTTACGTGCTAAGCACATAAACTGTCTCACCTCACCTTGACCAACTTCTGTGGATCGTTAGTTTAATGTTTCTTACTGATGTTTGTGAAACATCGAACTTGAATAGACGAGTCAATTACTGGGATTTTACACAATGATTTTACAAAGAATCTCCTTTTGTGATTAAGTGAAGCGTTGCCAGTGGAGAAATTTTACTTTCCTAACCTCTAACTCCGCAACGAGATGATATAAGTGTGTGGTTTCAAGACTCTCTGTCCGGGCGTATTCTGGCTGAAATGGGCCTCAAACCCAGATTCTCCAGTTGGATCCTTTAGAATCTGATCCACCATTTGTTGAAAAGACATTTTTTACAGAAACCCTTTATCCAGTACATCTGAAGAGATTCGTCTTCCTCAAGTTTGTGTGTGTTTGTTGAGTGAGTGGAAAGAAAGTCAGTACATTTACTCAAGCACTGTGCTTCAGTACAGCTGGACAAAACTAAAATCTGATGTGCTTTACGTGTTGTATTTGAATCATTTTCACCACTACTTCACAACAGCTCAGAGGGAGATATTGTACGTTGGACTCCACCTCAGTTTATGAAATCTATAGTTAATGGTTACTTGGCAAGTAAAGATTTATGTGCAAAAGGGATGATGAGCTTATACATTATGCATATGTCGCTTTGTTCTAGGTTATAATCCAACAGTAAAAGCTGTTGCTTGACCTCAACCAGTTACAACATTAAAATGCCGCTCACATGATGAGGCAGCCATCGCTAAAATTTCAAATGAATGTTTTCTATATCGTTGGATTTCCACTTCTACCTAAGTAAAGGATCTGAATACTTCTTCCACCTCGATGCATGTAAGTGCTGAGTGAATGTGGAGGTTCGGAAGGATCCACTGTGGTCCCAGGACACTTTAGAAACGACGCCCACATTGCTTTTGCCAAAGACACAGACAGAATGTGATGGGGAGCAGGATGGGGAAACAAGAGAGCAGAGAGTTGCAATCGGCACACACACACACACACGCACACACACGCACAGAGCAGCACAGTCAGCATCTGGCACGAGCTTGGAAAACGGAGCCACTTCATTAATAAGGCAGTTTATTGCAACACTGACTGGAAACCCTCACAACTTGGCCTAGTGTCAGTGTGGAACAGGGTTTTCTCCAGCTGCCATGTGATTCTGCTGATAAGCACATCATTTTCTTATTCACAGTTAGCAGGACCATGTGCTGGTCAAGGTCTCGTAAACTACAGCTCATGCTGCCAAGGCATCTGGATCAGAGAACTGTTTGACCAACTAAAATCTTTTCAGATCTCAGTTCTATAGTTTCCACATGACAAGATGTGTATACAAACAAAAATATGCTAATGCCCTACATTGCAACACGCGCTTTCCCTTTTGCTTGATTTGGATGTTTGAGCTTCGCTGCACAGAAGAACCTTTGCACGTTCATCCACTGAAGGGGACATGAGTTTGTGACATGAAGCTCAGAGGTCAATCCTGCTTCTTACACAAGTGTGGTATGGAAACCAGAAACTTCCCGTGCACACACAAACTGAGGATGGACTTTTCAGTGAAGCAGGAGACATCTTGCATACAGCAGTTGAACTTTCGCAACAACAAAATATATGTGCACATTCAAAGACTCTGTATTTTTTGTTTGTGGGGGGGGGGAAATCATATCAGACTATAATTATTATTCAAATCATTGTGACACTGTGTTCAATTTTGTAATAAAATATGAACAATTTAGAAATGCTATTCTGCACAAAATGACACCCACTTTTCCAGTCGTTCCTTCTTTTCAAAGAGAAGAGCTCATTCAAAGCCTCTGTGGTCAAACTGTTCACATGGAAGAACTGTTCATCAGAGAATATATATGTATATAATCATGCACAGATTGGATACACTGTGTATAGTCTGTCCATCATACTTAACTCCACTTCAACAATTTAGAACATATAAATACCAATTACATGTTATTGCATTAATAACAATGCCCTAATGATAACACACAGGAGGCATGCATACAGTGTTGTGTCATACTTTTACTTTTCTTAGTGTACATGTTGCTCATGATATTTCTGTACTTTCAAGTAAAATCAAATTCTGAATGCAGGACTTTGTGATGGAGGAGTTTTATAATTTGGTGCTGCTACTCTGCTTAAATGAACTGAATACATCTCCCACCACTCTGGTACTGTGCACACTTGCCTGCTCTACGTTGTATATTTTTGTTTATCTTTGTTGTCTTTATGCAGCACTGCAGCACTTGGCCAATAAAACCTATTCTGATTCTGAAATAACTGCCTGTCATTGAGACATGTCATATTTAACTTGCTTTTTTTTTTTTTTATGTTTATGCTTTGGCAACATGTTGTGTGATCAGGAATTTATGCCAATAAAGCTTCAGTGAATTAAATTAAATGAAGTGAATTGGGAGCACAAGGGAAGGAGGCACTTGGATGACCCGAGGAAGGTCATCTGAGGACAGTTCCGCGGGTATGCAAATTTTGCCAGCATGAATTCACTCAATTCAACATTATGCATCTGTCTGTCACGCATACTCGGTCCTGTACTGAACCCTCTGTTTTTGCAGCGTCTTTCTGTTCTCTTTCAATGGTCTTAGTTTGAACAGTGCACGTTCACAGGAAGAGTCTTCTTCCGCTCCCCTCAGCTGTCACCATGGTTAGGGGGCGTCCTTTCTCTAGAGAAACTACTGCTCTCTTTCTATTCGCCGAAACTATAGGTGTGTCAGGGGGGTGTGCGCCTTTTCTCTCTGCCAGCTGTCAGTCATGAGGTCACTTCCTGCGGGTGTGATCTCACGGCTCCGCTTTGTATGGACGTGGTGGGGGATTTTTTTGACAGCGGCAGCGCTGTTGGGAAACAAACAAGGACGTGGGTCGGGGTTGGGGACTATTTTTTCCCCTCCTCGCTCCTCTCTCGATCTTGCACCAACCGCTTCTCATCCCTGCGAGATTACCGAGGATATGGCGGCTTCGGACTCGGCAGTTTATTGCAAGGTAGATGTCTTCATTTGGCTTTTTATTCAAGAAGTGCACCCTCCTCCTGCTGCTGCTGCTGCTGCTGCTGCTGCTGCTGCGGCGGCGGCGGCGGCGGCGGCGGCAGCAGCAGCTGAGAGACTGTCTGTAAGGGAATTTTGTTGTGGGGCACAGAGGTGGCTGCAGCCTAGAAACAGCGCGTGTTTTAGACTGAGTCCGGTATGCAGCGCCAAACCTGCACACGATTGTTCACAGGTACCTGGGGCTCGTGAATACATTCTTCACGGATTGCAAGACCATTGTTATTGTATGGAGATAGGCTAATATGATTTCAGTTTGCACGCCTGCGCAGCTAGAGGGTCCCTTGCTCATCAATACGCAACATCTCCCCTAGATGTGAGCTTATTTATGAGTTACTTACACAATGGCTATGTATTTGCTTGTTGTCGCGCCCTGTTACTATAATAGCGGTTATGTAGCAGATGTCGATTGCTTATAGGACTTTGCTCAGTTAAAGGGTCAATGCTGTGTGACACATTAAGCAGCGTGCACGTCAAAAAAAACAAAAAAACATGTACAAACACTGTTTCAATCCGGTCCAGACATGTTGCTCTATCTGCTAGAGGCACGTGCATGACACCTGCATGCGGTCTCTTCAGTGTAAATATTGTTTCATGATAGAGATGGGGGAAAGTTGTGATTGAAATGTTGAAATCACAGATTGCTTATTGTTGCTAATGATCTGTGTCCAGCACTTAAGCAGCACAAACTGTGACATGCGTGAAGCCAATGGGTGAGGCGGTGGTTATGTATCTGCAGGTGCTATGACCTAACTCCTTAAGTAACCCTGAGGCCTTTCTCCTTCTCCCTTCTCTCTGCCTCAGTGACTCCTTCTCTGCTCCTTGTTGGGAAGATGCAGAGCTTTCACATAACTGCCAGGCAAAGTCACAGCCAGTGCAAGTGTGTAACATAATTATTCATTCATTCATTATCATTAATACTGATACAACACTGTGAGCGTGGTGTTCTGCAGCTCAGTGATTTAGTTTTTAGTCATGAGAAAGCTCACCGCCTTGCAACCCTCATTTCTGAATAACGCTGTTTTTGTGAAAGTGAAATTTGACCCAAATCCTTTACATGTCCCGTTCTCCTGAACAATGCAGAAATGCAAGCCTTTCTTTATCGCCAGGTAGAGGGATCCTATGTGTAATTTCAGTTGTCTACTCTTATAACTGTCCAGTGTGTATTTGTCATAGATTAAAATTCCTTCAGTGGGGTCATGAATGTTGGAAGGGCTTCCACAGTTAATGCGCTTGACACCTCATGTTTTATTTTTCCTTTGTGGCATTAATCGTAAATTGATATTGGGACTGACTGGATGCCACAGTGATGAAGGTTTGTTTGTGTATTAAATGGCGAGAAGAGACTTGCGTTGTTAGCTGAGATTAGAAAGCTGCTCTCTGCTGACACCCCGTCCTAAAAGTGAGACTGATCTGACGGCAGATGCTAAATCACTCTTCTAAACACACTGAGATTCAGCTCAGTCCCGTGTGCGAGGCTTTTACCTGTATTTGCTAACACTTAAAGCCAGTCTCCACATTGACGTAGCATTTACCTTGGGATCAAAGGTCTGCAGTCAGAACCATTTTTTACTCAGCTTATCATACGTTGTTAAAAGTCCATTAAAAATCACATAGGATTTGACACAGCCTCACACAGAGTGGCAGTGGGGTTTTTTTGTGTTGACGGAGTGAAGCCAATTGAAAACATCACGGTGAATATTTTTAAGACTGAAGAATAAATCGCTTCATAGGCTAAAAATTTTCCAAGAGATAACATCAAAATGGGCACACCGAACCCTGGTCAAATAGTAATTGCAAATAAGGTTGTTGTTTTTTTGTACTTGCTGGTGAATACCAAGTGGGTGGGGTGACCGGGGGTGTCTGATACATCTAAATTTTTTCAGAAATGCAGGGAAGTAAATATAAAAGCTTTTCTTGTGGTTAACTGAACACAGTGATGAGGTCCACCTGTGCTTTCTTTATTCCAGGCGGACCTCACTCAGAAGCACGTGGATCTTTACTCTGTTTGCGGGAGTGGCCCTGTTTTATATTTTCTTTCAGTTCTTATCACTGCTTGTAATTCATCATCTCAACTTAACTATAGCAATCGGAGGAACACAAAGCAGTCGAGATAGTCTTATCTCTTGTGCACAGCGCATGACAAATGTCTCCAGACACAAACCGTCAGAGCCACTGCTCAGACGAGTGCTTCTTTAATTCAGCCTTAAGGGAGGTTGCACTGCTGTTGTTTTTACTGTAGCTAGTTTCTCCTGCGGCACACTGACAGTTTTGTCTCCAGGCACCTGAGACCTTTAATCTGCTTCTGCTCGGTTGCGTTCACACCCTGGAAAGACGGGCTTTCAGACGCAGAGACATTCTCATGATATCAGTGTACAATGATGGTTTCTTGACTTCATAGACAATGCAAACATGCAGCACTTGGCTGCCAACATGCACCAGGCAAAAAGAGAAAACATTTGATGCTGGAAAACAAGCGATTACTATAATAAAATCATTAATATAACTGTTATTTGTGTGCATGCGGTCCAGGTTGGGTGGGTGGGTGGGGTGGGAAGGAGTCAAATGCAGGATATGGGGAAGATTGCTAAACAATTTTGCGCTGATTCATTCATGGACATTATTGATAACTTTTATCTACTTTATTTGTGATCTGTCAACTTGTAACCCCACCCTTTATATAATTATGTTTAAATACCAGATAAAGAATTGACCACATTGGAAAGAAACAAGAGCGGAGAGAGAGAGAGAGAGAGAGAGAGAGAGGCAAATTTTTCTCCTCTCTGCTCCTCAAACAGGACTTTCAGGTTCTTCCCCCAGCTGAACAGTCTCGAGAGTTTATCATTTGTCTCCGTCGTGTCAGTCGGGCCTTCTGCAAAGGTGTACTGAAAGTATGTTTAGCAACGAGAACCTAGTTCCAGTGACCTATTTTCTCCACAGATGGCAAGAGGAGCAATGCTAACACTGGGCATAGTTTGGAGAGAATTAGTCAGGACAAGTCACGGTCTTAGATCCATCCAGCATTTGCTCTGTGTGCGTTCGCATTAGCTTTTCATGAAGCATCATTCCAGACGGCTCTTCCACCTGTTTTTAGACCCTCTGCGTTAGGGATGAACGCTACCACTGCCTTGTTATGGACTATGCGGGTTCGAGGGCACTTCTGGCATCTCTCACCTGTGAGAGCAGCCACAGAGAAATAAGCTCCTACAGGTGCTGGGTCTTGCGCTGGGGACTGTAGGTTTGGGGTCTGCTTGAAACAAACTACTTCGTATAAAGTGTCTTTCAGCCACATTTAAAGACAAATGTGTTTATAGCTGTTCCAGATGGATACACTCAGAGGCGGACTGAGAAGCCTGCCAGAATATAGTACAGCCAGGCAAAATGTGATAATCATTCAAATGTGAATCATGTGGAACGCTTTCAGGCCGACTCTCCTCAAAGTGGTTCACGGTGGTTGGATTCATTTGAACACAGGAAAAAGTGGCCAAAAAAAAAATCAGACGTGGGAAAGGTGCAGGGGGAGGACGGACACTGTTCGAGGATCCAACAAGCATTTTGTTGTACGCCTTGAGGCTGCATTCAGACCAAAAATAGCGCTCACACACCGCCATCTCCTTATTTACTTATCTGAGGCCACTGAGTTAGCAGCACAAGGGTCTTTAGAGGGCTAAAAGGTCAACTTTTTAACAACACACATGCAGACGTGTCTGTAGATGATGTTGTAACTGAAAAAGTTTTTCTTTGTTTTCTTCCCATTCATCGAGATGGATAATAAAATGATCGTCACCATGATAACTTTCCCCAGTTGTAAAATCCCTCCTCATATTATAAACAGCTGACCAATGTTTTGATGTCTGATAAGCCTTCAAAGTCACAGCTGTGTTATTTAAACTGGACTTCCTGGATCAAATTTCACCCTCTCACTGGTACCTGTAGTAACACACCCACACCAGCGTAGATTTCTTTTTGTTTTTTTTTTTTATGTGGTGCCATTTTCAGTCCAAACGTGGTTGTAGCAGAACAAGGGCTGTTCCTGCTGTTTGTAGTCACTTATATGGTCTGTTTGTTTTGCAACGTGTGTCCTCTGTCAGCCAGGTTTGACCTTCACCTGAGCCAGGTCTATTCCCCTTTGAGCCTTTCTTATGGTAAAGTCCTCCTGTGCTGAATAGGATTGGGGCGCTCCAGCCAGACTTACAGTAAGCGGCTCTGGACAGGAGATTGTCTGTGGTATTGATCGGGGTGGGATGTTGTATATAAGCTGAATTTGTGCGTTAAACCATGACGGGACTTGACAGGAGGATTTGACTGGTCTTTTGAAGGAATGTCTTTTGTCTCTCCAAAATCCTGCATTTCTGGTCTGCTTGTGTGAGTGTCACAGATTGACACTTTTTGTCAGCTTGAAATTCGAGTAAATGGCGCCTGATCATCATCCACGTGAGCCATGGCTTTTAGAAATCCTCATCAATGACCTGCGCCTGGTTCACTCTCCCATTTTAAGTCCATTACTAACAAACCTTCATCTTTCATGGCCTCATTTGACATTGATATATATATAGCACAGCAAACAAACAAGGCCTCTGAACTATTCATATAATGTCACTTTAGCATGAGTTGGTGAAACAGAGGTCTTTGACACTAGTATGGAAATTGACGGTGGTTATTAACATGTCAGATGACCATGCCAAAGGTCGAGGTGGGGCAAAGATTGCTATATCTGGCAGGGCAAGTTAAATTCACTCTTTCAGTTCTTTGGAAAGTAGCAAACATAATCAATATGACCACTGTAGGTCAGCTGCACAGTTTAATTGGGTGTGTTAAATCAAATTATGTAATATAGCATGTTATGATACTGTATATACTATATAGTTATATAAGTGTTTAAAGGTGAAATTGATAAAAATGGCTGTACAAGATTTTGTGATTGCCACTGCTGCTTACTTTGCAGCGTGTAGGAAGCCAAAAGAACATTTTGGTCTTTTGTCGTACTCAGAGATCCTACTTCAGTAGCAAATTAGTGTTGCTCTGTCACCAGGCCTGTGAGCTGCATGCCTCCCCACAAACACGTAGGCTGGTTTGGCAGCCAGAAAGGGGGAACTCACAATTCCAGTGTCATGCTGGAAAATGAAACAAGATACACACAGCTGTCAGAGGGAAGGAGAAATGCTCCCGGCCTCATGTTGTTCTCATCTCAGTTTTTGGTGATTTCTGCACTCTGGCACTCCTCACTCTATTGTTTTTCAGTAATGCATAAAACTCCCTCGGAACAGTTTTGGAAAATTCTTCAGCATGCCTCAGTGCAAACATTGTTTTGGGCAAAGATGAAGGTAGCTGGAAGGCATTGTTGATTAAATTATTGCTCTGATCAGTCGTTTACTTACGGACCCACAATCCAAAACCCAAACATATTCAATTTAGTATAATACGAAGCTGGAGCCAGCAAGAGTTTGCTTTGGTATTTTTGCTCGATAGAGATCTTAATATATCTATCAAGTGATTCACAATTGTTATTGGTTGATTGATCAGGTTTCCTCTGACCAATTACATAATTTTACTGGTAAACCATCATTTTTGCACATAATAAACATACTATTTAAATCCCCTCCTGTGATGTTGCAGCACATGTACTGTCCTCCTAAATCTAGACAAAGCGTGCAAAATGTTTCATATTTCTTTGCAGCATTGCACTCAAGGTGGTCAGTCAAAGTTCACAGACAGAGAGCTTTGTCTGCTGTCCTTGTGTCCCCGTGTTGCCAGGGGATGAAGGTATTGTATCTTGGCAGAGTCTCAGGGGACGGAGCAGCTGGTGCAGGAGCACGGCCTCACTTGAACATTCCCTTCTCTTTGGCACTAGCCATGATACTGTATGTACATTGTTCTGATCGCACATGCAATATTTTTACTCCTGGAGGAGGATGTGAACCAGACCACTTCCCAAATATGCACTCGTACTGAGGTGTGGAGCAAACTTGTACGTCACTAGAAAATGTCAGAGCATAAGAATTTGGTTTCCTCCGCTCTAAAAGCACTGCATATTCATTATGGAGGCAAAGCCATGTCCACGTGTTGCATTTCATATTGAGCGGAAAATGCTAAATACTGCAATCTCTTTATATTTTTGTACGGTTCTGCCACCCAGCACAGTTTCTGTATATCACCACATGATTATGTAAAGAGGGAAAAATCAGTAACTTTGATAAACATAATAAACCCAGCACGATCAAAGCACAGATCATAAAATAGCGTAAGCTAAGGTGACTACAGCTAATACAGTTGACTCATTAAGGCACTTTATGGTCTTTGTCGCTTCAGTTTAATGTATGCAAGTGCCGCTCGCTATCTTGTTACCCCAGCCCTACATCTGTCCGAGTGATAAACGCAGCTGGAAAAGATTGCGGCAGTTACCCCCACTGTGAAATGTACAGTTTGGATGAACTGCAGAGAGGGTTTTGTAATGGTGGCCCGCTTGATCCTTGTGACTGATTTGGAAATAAGTACAAAGTGGCAGCCAGGCAGCCTGCGCTTGGCAGCAGAACGGAGGTGTTGCTTAAGGACAGCGCCGTTAGCTTTTTGGAGATTTCAGCAGCTGGAAACACAGAGGGGCGAGCCTGCCGTTGGTTCAGCTGTGACTACATCTGACGCACTGGGGAAGCTGGTTAAGCTGTGGCTATACTGAGGGTCAAGGTTACACAGCAGCTGTGTCATGACCGAGGCAGAAAAACACACTATGGTATTATTATTATTACTGGTATATCATTACTACTTGCTCACAAATTCACTATCTTTCCCTTCCTTTGTTATGTTCCTCTGAGCCAAACAAAGAACAGATGTGTTGAACAGATTATCAGGAACTAATAGTATAAAATGCTCAATTTATCAGCCAAGTAAACAGCCAAAAATAGCTCATGTCTTTATCAGAAAGAAAACTATGATAGATAATGACAGTGGTCAAGTTAAATATACTTTAGAAATGTCCAAAGAAATACTTGTAATGCTTTCACACAGTCAAACCTGAGGCAAAATATTTGAGATACCAAAGAGTTATGAGGAAAGTTTTATAAGAGGTCACGACACCGTGAGTCTGTGTGCCATGCAGTAAACACACCCACATCCGTCTGTCCAAATTCAGATTTTTCACACGTCGCCGCTTGTTTCCCCCAAAACTGACAATCACAGGTCATGATTGCTTCCACTCCACAAAGATTTTCCTCATGTGGATGACATCACCACAAGTTTTTTCATGTTGTTTTGACATTCCCCATCACACACGCCAACACACTTTCCGCCACGTAACGCTGCGCTTTCAACAGCCCGTGTGAGGGGGTCAGGTCACCGTAGGCCCTCTGAGGTAACGTGATACACTGTCACATTGCAACCCCTTGCAGGGTTTTATGGTCAGACTGTACGCGCTCTTGTCTTGTGAGCGTGAGTGGACATTTAATTATTATTTTGACACAGAACACGCTGTCAATGCAGAGGTCAGAGTCCACGGGAGGTTTATGTAACTTAATGTTTCTTATTTCTCAACTCAGCTCAGCAGTGGGTGTTCAACATGCTGTCAGCCAACGATCAGGTTGTACAAAATTCAGTCGCAAAACCAGTGGATTTCTGTAATAATGCATCGTAAAAATGTAAAACTTCACTGCATGCATTTGAAATTGGTCATCAAAGATGTTACATTAGTTACATAGCTAATGTTTGCAAAGGCACAGGTATGAACCTTCAGATCTAAAAATAGAAGCCAAAATTTGCTGCGTCCTGTACATTTAACTGTCACCGACCCCGACGTATTCAGTAAAGCGACCTGATAACAGGGTGATTGAACCATCAGCTATCATACGGCTCATCTGTCACAGACTACAGCTGAAGTCCAATGTCAATCACTTCCACAGGCCTGTACTTTGGCCAATCTCCATAACGATAAGAGGGCGCCGGCCAGCGTATCAGCCCTCGAGTGATAAGGGTTGACTCGAGTGTTTACACTGCGGGCACGGTCCAGGCTGAGCTCATCGAGTGAACTCTTCAAACAAATGGACGAGCAGAGCGGGCGGGACAGCCCAATCAGCCCATATTCCTACTCTAAGACCACCATTATGGCCTCTGGGGCCCTTCTTCTTACAGGCCTGTCAGCACTCAGACCACAGGACGGGTGGATTAAACATTAACCTGTGGTCTGCTCTCTCTCACAAACACACTCAATCATCACACAAACTCTTGGATAGAGCTGGATTTCATGTTGTCAGGGATCAGAGTTACATGGATTACTTTGAGTTTTTGCATGAGGAAGGTAGGGCGGGAGTGTTTTTGTTTCCTGGGTTATTATTGGGTTTTTATATATTATTAACCATACTTAATGGCATTCTTTTATAGATTGGCAGCAACACTAGTTTTATTATTACACAACAGACAAGTAGATGAGCAATCTCTTTTCTATCTCTCTGTTGCCAAGGCATATTCTCCTGTGCTACAGTGTTTTCAGTCATGTTTTTTTTCCAGCTTTTCATGAGACAAACCCTGATGTCTTTGTCTGCCTTCAGCTTTATCTGTGTTTTCTTGTCATCACGCTCTTTGCTGTTTGTTGTCTTTATCATTGTTGGATTTGGAAAGCATAAAGCTTTACTGGACGCCCCACACACAACAGTTAGTCATGGAGACTGAGTGATTATTCTCTCACAGCAATCAGCTGCATCCACACAGATGGTTTTGTGTGGATGTATACTGCATATGCCACAGGATCAGATAACACGATCCCTTCCAAGCACTGTACTTCTTGAGTGATGGATGTCCCTATACTGAGACTGTCGACTCAGCAGTGCAGGTGATTTGTGGATCACTTTTCTAGGGGAATCTCATGTAAACTAATTTCACTCTGTTCAATGTCCTTTTCTGTTAGGGGAGCAGGGGGCTTTCCACATGCCTGGGTCACATTTAGAGCATGTTTATCTGCCTCAGCCAGAGCTTAGTAGCTGCTTCATGGCCTGTCTGTCTAATGTGGGTCTTGACGGCGATGGATGAGCGTAATGTGGGGGGCTGGGTGACCATGCTGTGCAGAAATCCGTCGGACTGTATGGATTATTTATGCTCCACTCATACATACGGCTCTCTGGTCACTGGTACAGACCTGCTAACATACATTTTAACCTATTTTTTACACCATAATGGGATTTATTGATTTCAATGAGAGATTGAATTCCAGCGGTAGTAGGCTGTAGCTGTCTTCACAAGCCTGCCGCACTCCCTCCGTTGCTGATTTCAAAGTGTGAGCCGTGTGTCAGCATTGCCATGACATCGTCATGGCGACCCCAGCGGCTCTTGGTTAGCGGTCTTTTGTCAGTGTAACCCCCATCCTCCTCTTTTGGACCCTAACCCCAACCCCTAACAAGCACACAAACACATATGACCTTGCTCATCTTCCACTCAGTGTCCGCAGTGCCCTCCGCAGGCCTCGGTTGAGTGAGCACAAGAGAGGTCTTGACCTATGGGACAAAGGTTTGCTGTTACCGTAGGAACCGCTGTTTTCTTTCTCTCTCTCTGCCTCGCTTGCTCTCTCTCTCTCTGTCTCGCACTTTGCTGATAATGACTCTGTAATGTAGCTTGACTGACGTTCCTCTCCTCCCTCCAGTGTCTCTCGCTCTCTGTCTTACTCTGTCTCAATCCTCTCTAGACCTCTGAAGTCCGAAGCTAAGCCGCTCTGTGTGTTTACGATCTCATGTTGTATGTTGGTGGCAACATGGGGTTAGCTTGGTCCACGACTTCACAGTTGCTGGTAGTGGGGTCATGAGTTCAGAAAGGAACCTGTGTCATGTATGTCATTTAAATAGAAAGTCACGCATGGTGTGTGTTGACACAAAGCCTTGGCATACTGTATGCTCCCCTTTAGACTGATCCATATCTGGACATATGTGTCTGCAAAAATGTATCATAAGTTTTTAACGACCTCAGGAAAATTAAGTTCACAAGCACAAATTTAACTCATCTTACCACTAGACAATAACTCAGCTGGGTTAATGTGAGTGTTTCCTGAATAGACAGAACGGATGTTAGTCAAGCAGTAGCCCAGAAAGCTTCTTTATTTTTTTGCCTTGAGGTAGTATTATAATGAGACAGCGCTGAGTGAAGTGATTGGATGAAACAGGATGTCCTCTAAAGAAAGACCTTAGGGTCAGGAGCTAGGGGCTGAATGCTAAACAGGTTTGCTTTATCCTAGCAGAGCTAACACTGCTCTCATTCAGAATTACAAGTGTATTGTAGAGTGAGTAGCTCAGTGAAGCGGCCTGCTCACGTGCCAGGCTTCTCTTCACGTAGGGTGGCGTTTTTTAAACGGGTGGGACTATCTATCTATCTATCTATCTATCTTTTTTCTCTGCATGTATTAAACCTAAACACTTGGTTGTTTCTTGCTGTGCTCTCTCTGCCAATGGCTCCAACCCTCCACCCATTTGCTAATGAACAAGCCACCAGTACATTACATATCAGCTTTTTAAAAGACATTAGAAACGTATTATTAACAATTACATAACACATAGAATCACAGAAAACTATACTAGGCCAAACTATATGCAAATGATCTGTACTTCACATAGCTGCTTTCAGTAGAATACCATTCATTTCTGTCATCAGAGCCTCTGAATAGAGTCACAGGGAGCACTGAGGGCAGAAACTTGTTGAGCAGGCAGTCAGCCTGTCTTCTAAAATAGTTTACTGTACCTTACACAGTGCAGAGCAAGTTAAGGTTAAACTAAAGACGTGTAAAGGGTGAGAACAACCAACAGCTGCTATCTTCTAGCCATATAGCCCCCCC
>NW_019522827.1:1405534-1423988 GCF_002814215.2 Seriola lalandi dorsalis | reverse complement strand
CACACACACACACACACACACACACACCCACCCCACCCCCTTGTTGTTCTTAGTGGGGCCTGATGGAAAGAGCTTACCGAAGATTGACCCACTTTACATGCGGATGTATGAAGTTTGAATATGTGATATAAGGTCCGATCTCTTTAACCAGTCTTACGCTAAGCAGTAAAGGCAAACTCACTCCATAGTGCACTTTCATGTGTAGCTCGTAGCTCCTCCACCCCCACCCCCACCCCATGTGCAATTCAGCGAAATCTCACCCATCTACTGTACAAGCCAAGTCTGTCATGTCTCCTCTAGCCAAACCTCGACCCAGCCTTCCTATCACAGCCAGCCCATTGACCTACATTCATTCCTCCACATGCCTCGCTCTCTTTCTCTCTGTCCTCTGTCTTTCCCTTTCTGCAGCACTATGAGGCCTGTGAGGATAAGGTTACTGTATTTGGAGTGAATAGCTCAGAGGAGTGGAGTGTGTTGTGTCATAAGATACTCCATGTCCTTCATTCGTTAGTCGCCTGCTGCTGACCCACTAGAGCAGCGTGCCTCACCTGTTTGTGTGGATGGCCACATGTTGCATCAGCACCACTCATTAGGGCCTAAATGTATGAGCCAGTGTTGTGTTTAATCATGCGCACTGACAGATAAGGCAGTATTACTCTACGGTGTTGATGTTGATAATGATGTTATCAGTTTTGCACCATGCTAGCAGCGTGGCTTTGTGGACGGTCTACCACTTTGGTCCAAACTGAAATATTTCAATAACTATTGAATGAACTACCAAAACATTTTTGAACAGACATTCATGGTGCCCAGAAGGAAGCTCCTAACGACTTTGTTGATCCCCTAGCTTTTCTTTCAGTGCTACCAACAAAATGATCACTTATCTAGTAAAATATCTCGACATCTACTTGATGGATTGGCAAAAAATGTGGTACAGATATTAATGGTCTGTGTAGATTCCATTACTTGTCCTCTCATACCATCATAAGCTGACATCTGTGGCTTTGAGTGAAATATCTCAACAACTATGAGATGAATTATCATGACATTTTTGTACAGACTTTAATGTCCACCCTCAGGATTTATTGCACAACACTTTTGCTGACTTTACATTTAGCGCTATTATAAGTTCAGAGTTTTGATTTACCACAAACTTTGGTTATGACATGATAAGTTTCAGCCTACTGACATGTAGTTTTTTTTTTTCTATTGCCTAATAGAAAATGTTAGCATGCTAACATGCTAAACTAAAATGGTAAACATGAGCATTATACCTGCTAAACATTGTCATGTTAGTGAGCTGACATTAGCATTCAGCACCAAGCACTGCTGTATACAGCCTCACAGAGCTGCTGGCATGGATGTCAACTCTAGAATTTGACAGAGGTGACCTTAGAAATGGATTATTATCTTGTCTCCCTCTGTCTGCCCGCCTGAGTTTCTATATCACCTCTTTGACCTCTGTTTTTTTTTTTTGTCTCCCTCCACCCTCCCGCTGTCCTCTGTCTCTAGTCTGATGAGTGAGAGTGCCGGCAGCCTGCTCCTCCACCGCGATGGTCGACATGGAGAGCCACTACCATCCCCCTTCTCCCCTGGAGGACACGTTGCTGGACAGCCCCCTGTGCGCCGATGACGACTTCATGGGCGGCATGGAGGAGCTCCAGGACATCTCCCAGTCCATCGACAACGATGCCCTCAGCTCTTTCGATGTCCCTGAATACCAGTCGTCCAGCAATGGCTCCGAAGGTTCCACTGTCCTAGGTGAAAAGGGTCTGAATGTCACTGAATGGAAATACCTCTTTTAGGTCATTAATAATATGGTGAGATGACAAGGTGGGGGGTTTGCTCCTGCATCGTCATTTCACAGTTTTAAAGTATCCACGGTGGCTCGGTGTAATCGCCCGGTCATTGTCAGAGCAGGGGTCCCTCAGTTTAGCCACTTAATCCTTAATTTGCGCGAACTGAATGTTCAGACACACACTCTGGTTTATTTAACCTCTTGTGCAACAATCCTTTGACAGCCCCTTTTTACTCAGGTTGCCTGACTGACCTACTTTTTCGTGCCTTTGGGGCGATAGTCTCTTGATCTTGATTGATTTGTCCTTCTCTGTCTCTGACTTACTCAGTGTCTTGGTGCATTTTCCTCCCCATTCCTTTCTGTACTTCCTCTTCATTTCTCCTTTTCCTCTCTAGCCTTATCTACCTCTCATTTTCCTTAAACCCTTGTTTTACCTCTCTGTCCTCCCTCAGTCCTTCTCCTCGCTCCATATCCAATGAGGAATTCACACATTCCTCAGCCACCATTCACCACCTCTCAGGAAACATCCACTTTGCTGCTGTGTTTCCTCCTGAATAGAAGTCACATGGGCATCTGGGAAATTTATGCTACTACCAAATTATGCAACAAGCGAACAAGTAGTGAATAGTCTAGAAAGATAGACATTTAATGGAATAATAGAGGGTGTGAGTGAGGTGGACAAAGGGAGGAGTGAAAAAAGAGGGGAAGCGTTGGGAGAAGGCATCACGGAAACATTTGATGGTGTCATGGAAAAGTCAGTGAGAGGGCTGGTTAGGATTTATAGGTGTTTACAAGTGCGAACAGTGAGAGACGGGAGCAGAGGCAACACTGACATGCTTTTCTTGTCCGCACTGAGTCAAAACATGTGCACTTGCCACAGCTCCAGGTCCACTGCCAATGCTGCTTATCCGCGTTCTGGCGTCTCTTTACCAAACTCATGTGGCTTGACTTAGTGCCACCGTTTAGTACCATTGCATCTTTGCTATTTGTGCACCAAGCAAGTTCCATCGACCGTGTCCCCTTCACAAGGTGAAAATAGAAAACTGTTGGCAACCTATGGCGAACCTCATGACCTGTCTTCCATTAAGGATGATCAGTAATACTACTCCCAACGCTGCATGCTAATATCTCTGAATAAAATAGTCGCTGTGATGGAACAGACTGTTTTTGTTGGGGCAAAGAGGTCAAACTGTACTTTAATTCTACTAGGTCTTTGCCGCAGGGAGATGAGACTTCACAGTAGAGACGCATTCATGAAGGCAGCCGTGACTGAAGCTTTTTATTGGCCTTCAGTTATCTCTGAATAATGACCCAATTTGTTAACTGATTGTGGTGAAAATAACCATGTTCTGTATGGTCACACCAGGGGGCATGGCAAAAAAGGCTGCCGTCATAGAGGTGGGTGAGGTGCGATGAATCATATAACCGGTGCACGCTTTTAGACAGTCTCTCGTCAAAAGGCTTTATTGTGTTGCACTCTGAAATTATGTTGTAATTAGTTGATGTGAAGAATGGAAAAAGAAAGCTGAAGTTTAAATCCCGCGTACTGCCTCACCTCTGGCACACCTGGCAGACACTGACACTGTGTGAAAAACAAAATTATCAAGAGCAGCCTCCACAGCTCTGACATCGGAAATGTGTCAGGGGAGGAGTTTCAGGTGCCGTTTGACAATCCGACGAGTAAAGGATGCTGATGCCTTCAGTCTGCAGGAATTACAGTGTCCAGTTAGTTATGATCTATGCCTCTGTAAGGCTGTGAGGAACATTGGTGCTTTATACAGCACACTTCTAGCAGCGTGCACTTTCTCTAAATACACGGTCATGAGGATGATTAGGACTGGAGCAACAATGGAAATTATACAGTACACACTGACATGAATGCAGATGCACTGAAGCTTCTGTGAGTGTGCGCCCACTTTCAAATCAGATATCGTTGTACTGTGTGTGTGTGTGTGTGTGTGTGTGTGTGTGTGTGTGTGTGTGTGTGTGTGTGTGTGTGTGTGTAAGTAAGAGCCATTGTTTCATTCTAATTGAATGTGCAGATGTGGGTGGCAACACTGTGAATATCAGAGAGGCCAAACTAGTTGGTGAAAGTCAGAACATACAAATGAGGCTTTTCACAAAAAACAGCTGTGAAGGTTTCTCTTGAGCAATATTTCTTTCCTGGATCAGCTTCGTGCACAACTGTAGGGGCGGTAGTGCAATGACTGGTTTAACCAACCACGTGCTCGTCTCTTGTAGATGCCCTGACGCCAGCATCCAGCCCCTCATCAGTCGTTTACGGGCTGGCGGCCGGCCAGGAGGAGTTCTCATCTTCCTCCTCATCGCTCAATCTTGAGTGTCGAGTGTGTGCTGACCGCGCCTCGGGCTACCACTACGGAGTCCACGCCTGCGAGGGCTGCAAGGTGAGACGAAGATTACACACAGACACACAGACACACACAAAAACAAAAACACACATATGATCCGGTCAATCAAGTGGGTGCGTCTTTAGATTTCACGTCAGATGGTGGCGAGTACTAGAGCAACGTAAGGAATCGGTGACTGAGCAATAGAACATGTAGTTGTTGGAGGACATTACTGTGAGGATTAAATCTGTCACCAAGTTATCACGCCTCTGTTTTCTCAACCTACAACGTGTTTTATTTACTACTGCCCTCTGCCGCTACTTCTGTCAAGATCCATCAGGTACTTCCTTCCAAAGTCCCCCACACTCAGGCACAGACAAGCCAAGAATCACAGTGTTCTGACTAAACATTAACTAGTTTCGAGACAATAAATCGCATTCGGAAGTATAACACTGAAGAAAGTAGGACATGCCAGGCCAGAAATCCAGAGGCCATGTGTCTTGTGACTAATGATAACTCCTAAAAGCATCACAAATACCAGGCTCGTCCTTCACATGTGGTCTCCCAATAATCTTTCAGTTAATTGTTTACCAGTCATGTTGAAGAACAACCCAAGGCTGTTTTTTAAGAGGCAGTAAAGGACAAAGATAGTGTCACTTGAGGTGTTTGTGCATGTGTTTTTGAGACTATGTTGGTGTGTTAGTATTCTGTGTTTTTTTTATATATTTTTTTTAAGTCACTGAAGGAAAAGTGGGCCACTGAAGGGAGAGACTTTCTTACACCTCCGCAACTGTAAATCCACTTAGTTCAGCCGAATGTAGCGGCCAAAATAGCAATGGGAATATGAATATCAGGAAGTGATACATAAACTCCATCATGTCAAAATGCTATTACATAGACATTCACATCAGAGCTGTGGCTCACTGCAGTAGAAGTCTAGTAGTAGAATGATTTTGTTTCGACTTTCAGAGATATTGAGCATCCATGTGTCAACACAGAACGATATCAACTAAACAAAAGCCTTGGTCAGTCCACAGGGCAGAGTCGGTGTTATGAGACCTGTGCAGGGGGAAGTCGCGGGGCTGTAAAACAACAGGTTATCACAAAAGTCAAGGTACATTTGTTTAACTTTTAGGAGGGAGTCATTAGAAACACATCAGTCAGATGTGACCTATGAAGTGCCAAAGGGTAACGGTGAAGACCTTACTTGCAACATTAGCTGGATAAACTGAAGTCAGCATTTCTTGATGAGATCCGCAGAGATCTATATCGGGGAAGGCTTTTCCTATTTCAAACGCTTCAGACATTCACAAATTCAGCCATCTTTCGCCCGACTTTTGAGAACGCTACCATTGTGTGCTTTGTAGTCGTTGTTGTCAACCTGCGGAAGTTGAAAAATATCGCATGACGTATTTAGCAGGTGCAATGTTCAAACATGAGCCCCATGTATCTCCATATAGTAAATGTCTGAGTGAGTGGGATTGATGGAAAAGAAAGGGGGGGGGGATGTGTAGATGTTTCTTCATAGCTTTGAACATTCTTTACTGAATTGGCCACAATCAAAATTTGAGTTCAGAAAAATCTTTGTTATTGGTAAGTGATGTGTATTAACACTTAATAACCCAGTTAATTACTTCATCGGGACTAGAACTAGTCTCATCTGCATGTTACTGGTAATGAAGTTAAAACAGGGAGAGAGCTGCACGGGGTCAAACAGGTATTGTGGAGAATGTAAAGGAGAAAACTGTGAAACCAGGTGCTCTTCCAGGATGATGCCAGTGGTCAGATAAACTAAAAAAAACAAACAAAAAAAAACAACTGTCCAGTGTAATAAGTCTTGTAAGAGTTGAAACTGTACAAAGGCAGTCAGAATCGGGCACTTCCGATTGTAGATGTGAAACTAAAAATCCTTTATTAATATATGGCTAACGCATTTCGACTCACACTTTCGAGTCTCATGCCCTTATGAAGACCCTGTGATTCAAAACGCGTTGTCGTATCCATATATTGATAAAGGATTTTTATTTTCACATCCACAGTCTGAGTGCACCGGACATTTTTTGTCGCCATTGTACAGTTTCAACTCTAATCAGACTTATTACACTGGACAGTTGTTTTTTTTTTCTAGTTTATCATCTGCGTGTTATTTGGTCATGGGACAGTAACAGGAGGAGGCTGACCTCTGTGATGTCAGTACACTCATCCTTCACAACGGTGGACACAAGCAGAATCGGCATGGAGTCCACGTGGGGCTCTAATTCTGTCCTGGCTTCATGTCTTCATGTCAGCCTTGCTTTATACGCGTGTAAGTGTGTGTGTGTGTGTGTGTGTGTGTGTATGTGTGTGTCTGTGCATGTGAGGTTGGGGGTTAGTGGGTGAGAGTCAGTCTGAATTACTTAACATGTGCTCACATGGTTGTAGCATGTCCGCGTAACCCTGTGTAATCTTGTATTTTATGACCGTGTGTGTGTGTGTGTGTGTGTGTGTGTGTGTGTTTCAGACTGCGTGTGGGTCTGTGTGTATTTTGGCACACTGGGTGACAGTTTGAGATGAATATGTTATTAAGCAATTCCCCGGGCCACTTTCTACCCTCCAGCCAGCCACAAGTATGCCACTCAGTCCAGCTCTTCCTCGCCAGATTTAAATGTTTCTTTTTTGTCAAGGTTGTGTAAGCGAGGAGAGACTGATGGTGAAACTGTGCATCTGATATTGTCATGCACCACCCACAGGGGGAAAAATAGCTGCTTCTAATGGCGTCTTTCTTAATAAAGAGTTGGTCAATAGTTTTTTTCTGGATCTGGAAACTGGTTACATAACAGCTTAGAGTTTATTAAAAGGGAATTTGTTAAACTCTGTTACATTTCAGGTTTTATTAACATATGTATTTTGTTTTTTTAGAAATGTTTCACTAAGCTGGTCTGTATGTTCTCGTTCTTACAAATGAAAATAATTGTCAAAATCTTTGCTTCATATTAGCAGTTCTCACATTTTTCCTTATACCTTCACTCCTCCAGGGTTTTTTCCGGCGGACCATCCGTCTGAAGCTGGAGTACGACAAGTGCGAGCGCCGCTGCAAGATCCAAAAGAAGAACCGCAACAAGTGCCAATACTGCCGCTTCCAGAAGTGCCTGTCAGTGGGCATGTCCCACAACGGTGAGTCGTACAGGGCAGGGCAGGGCAGTGCTTCAAACTCAGCAGCACACACACACACACACATACACACAGAGATGTCGTGGTTCTTGTTACTTGTATATACACACTGCTTAACAGAGTACCACAGTTGTGCAGAAGCCAAGAAAGATTGAGCAGGCACGTACGCACATAATTAGCACAAGTAAGCAACCTGACACCACAGCTGGGTGTTAAGTTGCATGTTAAGGCAAGTCACTATCTGAAGACTACTCCCGGCGTCTATACAGCTGTGTGTTTGTGTGTGTGTGTGTGTATGTTCTGCATAATTGAACTATTTCAACATTAATCCATTCGTAGCTTCCTTCTTCAGAAACGGACAAGAACTGTAACTCATGTGGTTGTAGCACATGATCTTTCTGTGTGCGTCTGCAGACTTTCCAGTGCAAGAGTCGTATCAGGCAGCAGCTGAACCCACTCAACCCTTTTGGTGCAGACGTGAGTCGCATAATCAGGTGAACAGACCCTCCTGATTATGTGAATTCCAACCTGCAAAAACCAATGGAGGGCGGTGACGGTCTGCTTTACTGTGCGGATACACCTGAAAACCAAGAAAGAGCATTAACAATCAGAGACACAAACAATCCAAGATGTCAAAAATAATAATTATTAATACTAATTAATCATATGATGTGAATAGGATCTTTGATAACTGATTCTTTCCTTACTGTTTTATTTATTTTGACACTGACAGAAACCCTGGATTGTGTTCTACAGCAATAATTTCTACTCCTCCGCCCTGACTGTTCAAATCGAGAATAACATTATAATATTTAAGAAAAATGTTTTTAAAAAAATGGTCATGTTACAAGAATAAAGTTGAGAGTAGAATCATGTCATTACATCAAGTTTTTTCCTTTTGAAATTACAATCTTGTTTTGATACCATTACGGCCTAAAAATTTCCATTAACACTCTAAAATAACGTGAAACTTCCCCCCTTTTGAATTCCTTGAACAAACACTTCAGTTTTTTTGCTTGTTTGTTTGTTTTGTGGCTATTTGTTCAAAGTAACACATGCTTAGAGGCTGATACTTAGACTCTAGACTCTAAACATCTGCACATTCAACATCTGTGAACACCCAATAACAAAACGCTGTCTCTCTTAAATGCCTTGCGACAGATTTGAACGTCAGTGCTGCTTATCTTTGTTTGGAATAAAGAATATTGAGGTCAAAGTATTAGATTTTGGTGAATGTTATTTACTCTGTGTAAACATACAACATGGCATGCTGACCCTTGGCCAAGGTCAATGTCCTAAAAGAAAAAAAAAATGCTCTGAAATAGATTTAGGAGATGACGTGCGTGTATGTGTATGTCGGGGGGGGAGAAGGTGCAGGTGCTCGTGTTTGCTGTCCTGTCAGTGTATTTCTACCAGAAGAAGGTCAGTGTATTCGTTGGGTTTACATATAGACTGTGCAGACTTTGCAGATATTCCATACTGGTGGCAGAGAACTTGTGGATACAGAGGCTGGGCCGAGGAGCGTCTTTATTTTGTCTCTCGGGATTATTGACTTAAAGGGCCCTTCCGATGCTTCCTTAAGACACAGCCTAGATTTTGATAATGATAGCGCCTTAAAGCTCAGCAGGAGCAGTATTTCTGTCCGCTGCACTTCCTCTCATGGTATACGTGTATTGAGTTTCATGGGCCTAAATGTAACCGTAGAGGGGGGAGGAAGGAGATCTGAGATGCGAGTGCAACCTGATCTTTTGAGGTCTGGTGGTCTTAGATACCGCAGGACCACAGAACTGCTAATTTTGGGGGTTTGTCGTTCAGTTTTCATCGACTGCCAATCGATTCCAGTTGAATCTGATCATTCTGGATGATCCTTACTAAAAGTGTTCAGGAGTGTCTTTTTTTTTTTTTCTATTTAAATGTATTAACAAATGTTGAGACATCAATCGACATAGAAACTTGATGTGAACTTTAACCATTAAAATGACGTAGTTTACAATAAAGCGCAGTGAGCTGTGTTTCAGATGTAGTTACAATCAGGTGCTCAGTTTTATTTAATTATCATAAAATCTGTCCAAAACCGAATTTAGAAGAGGGAATTATAATATGAATGCATAACATATTCTGGCTTAGTGTTAGAAAATGTACTTTTATTTATTTATTGTTCAGTAACAATAACCCCCCCCCCTTCAATTTTCAAATTTATAAGCGTATACGCAGGGTGAGGCCTCTCAAGCTTGTCTAACTCCCAAAAAATTTCCTTGGGTGAAACTTTATCACTCATGTGCTTTACTTCATTTCAGGAGTATGCTACATGCTAACATCCCCTTATGTTTGCTGTTGCAACAGCAGCATTGTGCTTTTATTATCACACAACAAACTAGTGATTGAACATTTCTTGAATCCAGCAACTTAATGATCCGTCTCATGCACTGAAACAAACACATCATTTTGTGTTACAGCAGTTAGTGAGAAAATAACAGGTCCAGAGCAATAATAAGTCTGACTGAAGTGAAGGACGGGTTTATTGGTCGGACTCACAGACACAAACAGATGATTCAACTCGATGACAGACCGTCAGGCCCCGACTCCCAACTTGAGTCGCAGAGTCATCCCCTCACACCGGCTCTTAGGAAATGGACTTACGCTCAGCTTAGCATCACTCACTTCCTCTCATCTTAATTAGACTTGGCTCCAGCCCAGGCGACCGCTGTGGAGCTTTACCAGCTTCAGAGGATCCATCCACTTTGTGAGCAGTAATCTAATGGGCCCTCATGCTGTCTGCTAGCTACGCATCTCATCCCTGCTCAGTCCCGCTCAGTACGCCTGGATTTGTTTCATCAGCGGGTGGCTCGTTGGAAAACAGGGAACTCAGATCTCCTTTTATGTGTTTATAGTCTTGTAAATGCAGGCAGTCAGTGCAGCTGGATGTTGGCTGCTTAGAGGGAGGTGTGTGTGTTGTGTGTGTGTGTGTGTGTGTGTATGGCACCAGCTTGTGCCTATTTAGATTTTTAGAGTGGTGAGGAGGGGTTAAAAACAGTTCACCTCTAATCTCATTAGTCAAATGGGATCAGGCCGTCTGAGAGATGCCAGCATCCTCTCGTAGAAAAACAACTCGCATGGCGTTGACACACACTTCACACAACCGCTGACCACTTCCAACACACCTCGTAATGGCTAGTAACCTGGTGTGTTCATTCACAATTTTCTATAGGTATAATAGACAGATTCTGTGTCCGTGCCCTTTTTCATTTGTGCTTTAGTGACATGAAAGTTTCTCAGGTCCTTTTGAAATAGAGAATTTAGGTGGTTCAAAAAACTCAGTGCCTGTTTTTAAATGTTAATCAATTCTTTTTTTCTTTTTTTTATAATTAAAATTTATTTGCGTTTGATAGCAATAAGAACACAACAGTGGAAAAGGGAAAAACAAATAGGCAGGTAGTGCAACAGACAATGACAAATTGATATATACAAAACAATAGTTATGTGATGATAGCAATGTGATAGGTACTAGGACACAGTGACTAACAAATGTAATCTATCAGACCGCAAGTTTCTTTACAGAACCAGAACATCTTTTGACACGCTGCAGTTTCCAGCATTTGAACCTTCCACATATTTAGTGTAGGTGTTTCAGGTTCCTTCCAACACCATAGAATCATCCGTGCACAGGTGATTAGGCCAGTTTTTAATATCCCAATATATCTAAATGTGGAGCAACTGTTTTGTCCCCAAGGAGACACAATCTTAGTGATGTGGGCAACTCATACATTTATCATCTATCCATAAAATCTAATATGTTCCTCCACAAAGGAGAAACAAACATTGTTCCATATAGATGCGTATTTCTGAGTATAATGTGAAATCACACATTTCTTATGTAGTACCTGCCACACTGTCTTTGAATGTGCCAGAATAGGATTCAAAATATTATTTTTCCCCTTTTATTACTGACTGTGCAAGAGAATCAATAGGTTTAAGAGGAGAGGTAAGTTCCAGTTCAGCAGGATCCAATCCAAATCAGCATCCATTAATGTTAATTAATGGATGCAAATGGATCAATGGATATCAGTGTTGTTGTTCCTTATGTGCTGTAGTGTTTCAATGTGGTAGGTGGGATTGAATTCTTATGTTATCTCATCCAGTGGAAATGTGTGGACCGGGTACTTTGCATTTAATGTCATCTGATTTGATTCCCAGTTGCTCCAGCTGATGAACAGATGTTCACAATGAAATATTTGAGCCCAGATTTGATCAGAATTAGTATCTCAAGTGCTGTTTTTATTACATGGGGGACGTTGACACTTGGAGATTATTTTAGGGCGACACTTTTTGCGTCTTTGGAAGAAACTTCTGTGGGGAGCTGGTCAGTGTTTTCCTGACCTGTTGGCCTCTTTTAGGAGAGGAGGAGTCTGTTGAAAACTGTTTTTTCTTTGGATTTAGAGCGAGTGTCTAGCACAGGCTCTAATCTGTTTTGCACAACATCTCTGCTGCCGTCTTCTTGTAAAAACCAAAGGAATTAAATCATGTTATTAAAATGAGGTTTTAACTTCTCTGACTTTAAAATTAAGGCCTGTAACTGCGCTTTGGTCCATTCATAAGAAGTGCCAGACTCAATGCCAGAAAAGACAGATTAAGATATTATGCTTGTCAAGGAAATATACTTTATTTAAACTACAACAGGATACTGACCTCAGATCCATCGACTCCGGGGGGGGGGGGGTTTGGCACCAGGTGTCAGGAAAACAGTCCAAGAACTGCTTTTTGTGTTTCTAGTGATGCTATTTTTGAACATTTCATTGCCTCTGCTCCACAAGCTTTGTTTGGATGGATTTAATAGTTTTGGGTACATTTAATGTCTTTTTCTTTGCTGATATGTTGACTTGGAGTCGTTTTACTTCATGGGGTGTCTTTGTAGAGATTTGGAAAATGATTCCTCCAGATTTCAGCATCTGGAATAAGTGATAATTTTGGTTTTGTGGAGTTCAAGGTATTTTACATTTTCCAAAATCGGGTTTGTTCTTAAGCTCTATGTGTGCTCTCTTTGGTCTTACACAGTCGTTTTCTCCATGTTCTGTTGCATGGCCTTTTGGTTTTTACAGTAAACATAATACATGTAATATTAAGTGTTTTTTAATGCATTCATAGTAATTTCCATGATCGATTTTATCTGTCTCTTTATTCATACTGGCACAAATTCTATCATCTCAATCTGAGTGTCTTTCTGCTGTCCACAGCCATCCGTTTTGGTCGGATGCCCCAGTCGGAGAAGCTAAAGTTGAAGGCGGAGATGGTGACGGGGGACAGGGAGGTGGAAGACCCTCAGATAGCCGACCAGAAGACGCTGGCCAGGCAGATTTACGAGGCCTACCTCAAGAACTTCAACATGAACAAGGCCAAGGCTCGAACCATTCTCACTGGCAAGACCAGCACCCCTGTACGTTGATTTAGAGTAGTGGGTTGCATGTGTGTGTGTGTGTGTGTGGATTGCGTGTGCATGGCTCTCCTCATTACCAGAGTTTCCTCACAGGTCAAATTCATGTTGTCTTGCAACTTTTAATTTATTCCTTCCCCATTGGAGCTATTTTTAATGTCATTCTGAGCACACAGAAAATTTGCAATCAAACTCATGTCTCAATATGACCTGGCAGCCACTACCTCAGAGATTACGTGCAGCCAGGCAATGACAGAAATAACTTGCTCAATCAGTAGTGCAAGCCAGCACACAAGCTGGACAAGGAAATGTCTGTTTGCACAGAAACGATATAAAGAGCCAGTGTATGAGCCCATCACATCCCCCGCCACCTCTGTTTTCCTCTATTCCTGTGCTCTTTTTCATCACCCGTCCCCAATCCCACCAAAAATATTCCCCCGCAGCCTCGCTTCTGTCGCTTTGTTTTCATCGGAGCGGCGGGGTCAGCAAAGGGGAGGGTCAGGGACTACAGCTCAGAGTCGCTGTGAATTCCATGGATGGATGTGTGTAGGTGTGAAATCGGTCAAGAGCAACAGGTCAGTCCAAGTGCACATCCATGTTCAAACACAGACCTTCTCCACTTCTGGAGATCAAAGCTTCCAAATGGATAAGTGTCTTTTTAGAGGGGGCAGAGGGAGCATGTGGGTCCTGCAGGCACTGGGAAGCAGTCAGTTGGAAATACACCATGTTGCTTGATCCACCTTTGATTTTAAAGCTTATTCATGGTGCCCCAACAATGAACTTCCCATGAAAATCCTAATGTATCATTTGCAGAGATCGATGTGCAAATTCGAACATGTTACATAACTTTGATTCTGAAATTTGTTTTTATGTATTTAGGAGATATAGCCTATGTTTTAAAATGCTCTAGACACTGTAACAAATAGAGAGTTGTTATAGAAAACTATCGAATGGTTAATCGTCCTTGTAGAAAATGTGTATCCTCTGTGAACATTTTATTAAGGCATCCAGGTAATTCCTGCAATTGAGACAGGAAATTTCCATCAGGATTGACTCATCAGTCTCAATGTCTGGAAGAAACGCTCAGACATAATTGTGTTGGCACTGATTTGTGTGCAGCTAATTTTATTGTCTGACTCAACTGGTTTTGCGGTGGTATGATTCACCTGAACAGTGTACAGCCTTGACAGGATGTTTTTTGTCCCTTTTTATAGAAATAAAAAATAAAAACACAGCTAGAAATGTCGAGCTCTTGCTGCTGCAGTGTACTGTTGATAGAGTATTAGGAAATAAAAGATTGTGTCTTTTAAAAAATATAGCTTTGCTCTCTAAGACTGTGACTAATGATCATTATTGATCATTCAAATCATAACTGAGGGAGGCTATAAATAGTTTTTAGCCATGCTAACGCTGTGGCTCTACGACTGGCAGTGTTGGTCTGTCAGCCATTTGGTTGGTCAACCATTTTGGTCCAGACCGAACACTATTAGACTGCCATTTATATTTTATACAGAAATGAATGTTCTCCAGAGGCAAAGCCTCCGGTGATGTCCTTTTCAAACCAAGGACATTCACATTAGCAATGGCTGTACTTTGTGTTTAGTGCCAATTAGCAAATGCTAGCATGCTACACAAAGCCAATGAACATGGTAAACATACCTGCTAAAAATCAGCATCTTAGCATTGTGACTGTGAACATGTGACATTTTCATTTAGTTCAAAGCATCATTGTGCCTCAGTAAAGCCTCACAGAGTTGCTAGCATGGCTGCAGACTCTGATCTTGTCATTTTTAGCTACTTGTAGTTCTCTTGTTTCTCAAAATGCTGTAGCCCTGACAAGGCTAAACAGATCGACTTTGCTTTAACAAATGTGTTGCAGTACATAATCAGCTAACGTGTAGCACTGTCAGTGTAGCATTCCTAGCTCTGCTTTCAGTGTAAACTATTAATGGCTTATGCATCTATAAGGGTGTCGCTCCTGGGCCAAGGAGAGTAATCATATAAAGCTTTTCAGCACGCTACTCACTGAAGTCTTTTCTGAGGTTATTGTAAGAACAGGATGATGATTGGGGCTTCTTTGCTTCCGCAGGATCACATAGCATCAATTCGGGCTGTTAGCCCAAAAAGAAGCACAGTGTATCCTTTAGAAAAACTCCACTTATTTACTCAAGGTACACAGTGTGCATGTGCAGGAAGTCTGTGTCAGTAGTTTTAGTGCAACTTTGCTTCAAAGCATTTTGAAACTAAGATTAATACTTCACGAAAAATATTTAGATTAAGTATTGTAAACAATCTGGCACAAGTTACCTGATAATCAAATGCTGTGTTGACTGAGAAGCGCCACGAATTCAGGCAGCTCGCCGTCACGAGCCTCATACCTTCCCTTGCTGCTGTTGACCACAATTAGCACAGCGTTCATGAGTCAGAGCTGTGATATGATGAGCAGCAGCAGGTGTAGCTGCTCATCAGATGCGGGAACAGTGACACAGCTTAAAGCGCCTATTAGCTAGAATCAATCACTGCCATTCAGAGCTGCCTACATTTACACACCTGTGTCTCTACAATGACATTATCAGCATTTTGGACACAACTTTTTTTTATTATGAAGGCGTACTTTGTCAACTGTGGCATCGTTTCAAATGAACTTTGTTCTTTATTTCTAGAGAATTTGTTTACACCTGAAACTTTTGTTTTGAGTGTTAAGAGTGACATCTATAATTATAGCTGCAGGGTCAAGGAGAGTAATTTTGTCATTGTGGAAATATTCGAGTGTCAATAAGGGCTCTGGGCTTAGCTTCTCCTTCCAGTAAAGATTATGTGTAAACACCACAGTCACTAGAGTTTTTCATTGCTGTTTCAGCTTTTTCCATATTTATGTAGTTAAGTCAGGTCAGATTTATTTATGTAGGCGAAAATCACAGTACACACTGTACCGACTGTGTGTTGCCTTTCAATTAGAAACACATTTTTATCCATAGTTTACACACAGGGCTTATGAGAGTGTCTCTTTCTCCACTGTCCACAGCCTTTCGTCATCCACGACATGGAGACCCTCCAGCTGGCAGAGCAGACGCTGGTGGCCAAGATGGTCGGCTCTGCGGGAGTGCTGAAGGACAGGGAGGCAGAGGTTCGGATTTTCCACTGCTGCCAGTGCACATCGGTGGAAACCGTCACGGAGCTCACAGAGTTTGCAAAGTCCGTCCCCGGGTTCTCGAGCCTGGACCTCAACGATCAGGTGACTCTTTTGAAATATGGAGTGTACGAGGCTCTCTTCGCCATGCTCGCCTCCAGTATGAACAAGGACGGGCTCCTTGTAGCGTACGGCTCGGGCTTCATCACCCGGGAATTCCTCAAGAGCCTGCGGCGTCCCTTCAGTGATATGATGGAGCCAAAGTTCCAGTTTGCCATGAAGTTTAACGCGCTAGAGCTGGACGACAGTGACCTGGCTCTGTTTGTGGCCGCCATCATCTGCTGTGGAGGTGAGGGTGCAGGAAAAATAACATTGCTTATAATTAAACTATTAATTTGCTGCATGGAATATTACATCCTCTTTTTGCTCTTTGAAAGCTTTTACTCAGTTTCATCAAATTAAACTAATTGTAAACTTCAATATTTTATTCTATCAGGAAATTATAGTTAAAGGGTCTCACTCAACTCTATTTTTCCTCTACTACAATTAGACCGACCAGGCCTGGTGAATGTGGCGCACATCGAGCGAATGCAGGAGAGCATTGTGCAGGTGCTACAGCTCCATCTGCTGGCCAATCATCCAGACGACGTTTTCCTCTTCCCCAAGCTGCTGCAGAAACTGGCTGACCTCCGGCAGCTAGTCACCGAGCACGCACAGCTGGTGCAGGAGATCAAAAAGACAGAGGACACGTCGCTGCACCCGCTCCTGCAGGAGATCTACAGAGACATGTACTGAGGATTGTGGATGAATAACCAGGAGAGGCACTCTGCAAACCATCTCCTTTTTTCAGGGACAGAAGAAGAAGAAGAGTCCTCCATAAGCTAGGGTTGAACCACTTAACCCCCCCTTCCCCCCAATGCAGCAAGAGTTAGCCTTGGTCAGAAAAAGAGGCCCAAGCAAGAAGCTAGTGATTCTCTTGTTCTGACACAGTGCTCTCCACTCCATTGTGTGGACCTTCCCAGGCAGAGAAGTCATGTATGCAAAGCTGCAATGTACAGCTGATTGAGCCCCTGCTTAGGCACCAGTGTATGCAATCTCAGACCAAACCTCTCGGATAAAAACACTAAATACTAATTTAAAGTCTGACCTCTGTGTTTATCCCCATCCTGACCCTTAACAAACATGAAGAAAGACAGTGAACTTCATAGTCGTCACTCCAGCAGTACGTTTGAGAGTACATTTTTATACTGATGTCAAAGAGCAAAGAGCCATATACCTTCACAGTTAACAGCACCCAAATGACTTCAGTGGCAGCAGCAACATTAAGACAGTAATGATACAGTTTTCAAGCAAGGCAGCTTCTGCCAAATTGGCTACCAAGAAAGGGTGGTTGTCCGTGCACCAGCCCTCCAGCATGTTTCCTCACCTTTTTATACCCAGAGACACGACCGTCACCAGGCTCCTGAACGTAATCATTTATTTGTACTGTAAGCCTTCGAAGCCATACTCTGTTCGTAAAGATACTGGAAATGATCAACATCTTCTCTCTTCCTAACAAGACAGCATCAAGACTCGGTATGGATGGTCATCACTTATTTCTCAGCTTGTACACAAACTATTCAGGCAGTAGTATTTTTTACACTTCAGTATAAATCAGCAAAATTTGAAGTTTTTGCAGACTGAAGTGACCGCAGACGCAGATTCACTGTGTACACGCACCGCAAGCACAGACACGCCTGTGATATGTTAATGAGACACTATTTTATATCGGACCTCTGTTGAATGCCTTTCTCGCAAAACACATGCACAGACGTTTGGCACTCCATCCTGTTTTGTGTCCTGGTATTCAAGGGCTAAGACCAAGATAAACCGCATTACGACCTTAATACGGGCAGACTTAGGGTGGATTTGCTGGAAATGAATTCATCTGTTTCTTAATTTCTCACTCACTGAGGCCCTGTTCCTCAAAATTACATCTCATTATTTTTTTTCTCGCAATTAGTCATGCTGTCTCTCTCCTCGCTCTCCTGTCAGTACTTCTGCCTTCTGTTGTGTTTCACGGACTGTGTTCGGTCCCATTAACACATGCAGTAGATTAAGATTCAGGGGTCTTATGCACACATTTTTTTATGAGATGGCAAATGACAAGCATTTTTTTTTTTCTTCAAAGGAGAAAATCAGAATGCTACAGCCTCACAGATTAAACCAAGACTTTGACAATTAGAGGTTTTTTCATCATCAGAAACCCTCAATTTGAGTGAAAAGGATTCTGTGTTGGTCAAACGGTCAAACCAAACACAAGCATGTGGCCATCTGCACTTACGACATTTTTCACAATTACATAATTATATAGTGATGGATGAAGACCAAATACGTTTCCATGTGGCATCATTTAGATGTTTTTGTCCGTTATCTGTTATGATGTGAAAATGCCACTCCTGTATTTTATTATCATACTGCCTTTTATAAAAAGAAAGAAAAAATGAACATGCGACACAGAAGACCTACAGTAAAGGAATGCTGATGGTGAAAACATGCATGTCTCATAGTTTGCGTAATATATATGTGGATCTGAGCGAGAATGCCCCCCTCCCTCCCTC
>NW_019522827.1:1369837-1405514 GCF_002814215.2 Seriola lalandi dorsalis | reverse complement strand
TCCCACCCCTCCCATCTGCTTATCCAACCAAAATCTAAAATCATCATGAACTGACTGAAAGTCAGTCATGAGAAATGGACTTTGTGTTAATAATTACATCCCATTGTATAAATAGAGTGAACTGTACATAGCTGAAATGATCGCACCGACTACCCCGCCCCAACTTTTAACTCTTGAGGTATACAAGGTACTATGATGATCAACTTTTGTATTCCTCTGTTTGGTGAAAAAAACAACTTTTAAATGTTTGAAATTCTACAGCAAGTGTAGTTATGTACTGTATGTTCTATTTTTTTTTTTTTTTTTTTGCTTAAATGCCACATAATTGTGTTTTAATTGTATTGGATCATATTTTTATACTAAAGTATATATGTATGACTAAATCAGATCATTGTTTATTTGAAATGGCACAATTGAAGAGTGCAGTGTAAATAGATTAGAGGGTTAATAAGGCAACTGGTCATCTGAATATCCGTAGATCTGAATCCGATCGGGGACATTCCTTTTGTTCGTTTGCTGTTTTGTAGAAAGAGAACCATCACGTCTACAATATGCGTTCGGTTTCATTTCCCCTGTACTTCATTTATCTGACAAACCATGCTCTTATGAAGCATACAAGGGCTGTGCAGGGCCATGGTAGCTCATAAAACTTGACCTCCATGATCTCTGAATACAATGAAAACTACACTTATCATTTGAAAGGTTGAGCTACTCAGCACTGATCATACAATACTGCTCTCCTCTTTTTATACTCTCTTCTCAGGTTGCACATTAAAAAAGAAACGAGTGGGGTAATTAACATATGCACAGAATTTCATCATTATCAGTTGAACAAACCAACCTTTATTTTTATTTTTTTTGTTCACACACCTCCTCTGGTCAAATAGACACAGTGAATGCACTCATAATGCTATTTCAGTAAAGAAGATGCAGTAATGAAAATGCAGTATATATTATTGTATAATCCTGTTTTGTCACGCTTCGTGTCTGACTTTTCTCTCCTCACTCGCTGCTATATTGTACTAACTCACCTAACATTTCTTATGCCATGAGTAGATTACGAACTCTTCAAGCTGCCTCTTACATATTATTATCTTCGCACAGAATGTCAGTCCCACATGCAGAATTCACTGAACGCAGCTCGGGGTTTATTTTCCGCTCGCAGACTCCTGGGGACTTGGGTGTTCCCTGGTATGCTTGGGGGATTAGCCACAAACAATCTGTGCCTTAGCGTGTGCCCATGCCATACAACACGAGAGATTCATAAAAAATAAAAAAAAATAAATAAAAAACTTGACTTGTGCACACACATACTTTCAGAATTGTAAACTGTTGGTGTCCTCAGCTAGATTTAGCTGTTGGCGACACACTAGGGCCACGCAGAGAGGAAATGATGTCACAGCAGATTTAGGAAAATATCCTATGGAAACTACAGTGAGAAAGAGGCTCAAAAGTGCTATTGAAGCTTCATTTGACAGTAACAGCGAAGGATTTGCTTTAATAAAAGGCAAAAAGCTGAACAGAAAATGGTTGAAACCCTAGAGCCAGGCCCTGGAGGAGAAGTCATGTAAATTTGTGATGTCTGCTTTCCCTTAGGAATGTCTGTTTTGTGTTGAATTGACAAGGGACTTTTTAACTCGTATCAGGGAAACCTAGTCTTCCTTTGGTGAACTAGCTCAGGACATAGAAAGGTACTGTTCTTCCTCCTTGCTCTATCTGTCTCTCTTATTCCCTCTGGAATAAGTTTATTAGTGCTCTGCCTTACAGCACATAAACACCAACAACAATATTGATTAATATTATCTTAATTTTATTTTCCAAAACTGACAGAAAAAAAAAATATATATACTACCAGGGGGGCAGCAGTCATAAGAATTAGATATTTGATTGATTTTTTTTTTTCTTCCTGGAGTTTGTTTTCGTGGATATAGTGTCATGCAAAGAGACAACAGAGACTGTCTTTGGATGTGTTGTTAATGTGTACTGTGGCTTGGTAACAAATACTGTAAATGTTTGATGAATGTATATCTAGTCATTTAAACAATGAAACAAGTTGACATTGAATGGATTTCAAAATAAAATGATTTTAAAATCCACTATGTTCCGTATGTTTGTTTTAATAAGTTAATATCATTTCCATTTTCCTGCACCAGCTGAACTAGGTTTCTATGGTTGTTTCCATAGATGTGTCTTTGCCAGACTAAAATTTCCACAGACTCAAATACATCTAGAAACATATTAAAATGCAGTTATCCGTCATGTAAACTGAACCTGATGCAAGGGCTCCATCTATTGGTCTGCAGTCAATCCTGCAACTGGAGTATATTGACTGTACAATGTAGGGAAGTGCACATACTGCATTTTGGTTCAGTGATTTATTTTTATAGTCATCACAGCAGGTCTACAGTGTTGATGCCAGAAGATCCCACTGTTTTGTGCTAAAAGGGAACAAGGACTGTCACAGCCTGTAATTATATTACATTGCTGTTATGTCAGTTGATGAGTGGCAGAAATTAATTTTAATTAATTACGTGGGAGGGAGGGGGGGGGCTATTGCATATGTGCATAAGGCAGTGCAGCATGGCATCTCAAACATTTTCCAAGGCAAACAAGAAGAAGACCCCAAACAGATTTACATTAGTCCATAATGATGTTAATAAACAAACACCTATACATATCTCAAATCTATAGTGTTTTTTTTTTTTGTGTGGGTGTGTGGGTCCAGATTTGCATAAGATATTCTTAAAAGTATAATCTTGACACAGGGACCATCTTGAAGGCAGGGCTCCAAATAAGGTATTTTAACACAACCCATATTAAGGCCCTTGTTCTGTCATATATAGTCAGCTGCTTTAGTGTTGCATGTCCATGACTGGATTACCAACTGGGCGATGCAAACTGCTCCTGGGCCCCAGGCTAAATGTGTGTATGGCTTCTGCATATATAAATCTGTTTAACTTCATACATACACAATGCACAGAGAGACAGTGGTGTTGGCACAGGGTGTCAAAAAGGACCCACAGCTAACTCCCATAAAGTGGGTTAATCAGGCAGTGCTCACGCTACCATTCAGAAGTTTGGGGTCACCCAGACAATTTTGTGTTTTCCATGAAAAGTCACACTTTTATTTATCAGATGAGTTGCAAAATGAATAGAAAATATAGTCAAGACATTGACAAGGTTAGAAATATTGATTTTTATTTGAAATAATAATTTTCTCCTTCAAACTTTGCTTTCGTCAAAGAATGCTCCATTTGCAGCAATTACAGCATTGCAGACCTTTTAGATTCTAGCTGTTAATTTGTTGAGGTAATCTGGAGAAATTTCACCCCACGCTTCCAGAAGCCCCTCCCACAAGTTGGATTGGCTTGATGGGCACTTCTTGCGTACCATACGGTCAAGCTGCTCCGTAAAACAGCTCAATGGGGTTGAGATCTGGTGACTGCGCTGGCCACTCCATTACAGATAGAATACCAGCTGCCTGCTTCTTCCCCAAATAGATCTTGCATAGTTTGGAGGTGTGCTTTGGGTCATTGTCCTGTTGTAGGAGGAAATTGGCTCCAATCAAGCGCTGTCCACAGGGTATTGCATGGCGTTGCAAAATGGAGTGATAGCCTTCCTTATTCAAAATCCCTTTTACCTTGTACAAATGTCCCACTTCACCAGCACCAAAGCAACCCCAGACCATCACATTACCTCCACCACGCTTGACAGATGGCGTCAGGCACTCTTCCAGCATCTTTTCAGTTGTTCTGCGTCTCACAAATGTTCTTCTGTGTGATCCAAACACCTTAAACTTCGATTTGTCTGTCCATAACACTTTTTTCCAATCTTCCTCTGTCCAATGTCTGTGTTCTTTTGCCCATTTTAATCTTTTCCTTTTATTGGCCATTTCTCAAACTAGAGACTCTAATGTACTTGTCCTCTTGCTCAGTTGTGCAGCGGGGCCTCCCACTTCTCTTTCTACTCTGGTTAGAGCCTGTTTGTGCATTTCTCTGAAGGGAGTAGTAAACACTGTTGTAGGAAATCTTCTGTTTCTTGGCAGTTTCTCGCATGGAATAGCTTTAATTTCTAAGAACAAGAATAGACTGTCGAGTTTCACATGAAAGTTCTCTTTTTCTGGCCATTTTGAGAGTTTAATCGAACCCACAAATGTGATGCTCCAGATTCTCAACTAGCTCAAAGGAAGGTCAGTTTTATAGTTTCTCTAACCAGCAAAACTGTTTTAAGCTGTGCTAACATAATTGCACAAGGGGTTTCGAGGGTTTTCTAATCATCCATTAGCCTTCTAACGCAATCAGCAAACACAATGTACCATTAGAACTGGAGTGATGGTTGCTGGAAATGGGCCTCTATACACCTATGTAGATATTGCATTAAAAACCAGACGTTTGTAGCTAGAATAGTCATTTACCACATTAACAATGTATAGAGTGTATTTCTGATTAATTTAATGTTATCTTCATTGAAAAAACAGTGCTTTTCTTTCAAAAATAAGGAAATTTCTAAGTGACCCCAAACTTTTGAACGGTAGTGTATATACCTGCCTGAGGTTCTAGGGCCCCAGGGCAGGTGCCCGCTTTGCCCCGTTCATCCTTTTTCATTGGGGTTAGGAAAGTCTGCAACCAAAAGGCCACCTTCTTCTTTGAGGACCAGTGCACTAGGGGGCGCTCTGCTCCAAACTCACTATCCATGCCTCCTGTGTCTGCTTGTCACATTGTCCAACATGGCTGCGTCCATGGTAAGGACTTGCCGTTTTGTATGGCGGCATGGGTCCTGTATTCTCCTCAGGCCAACGAGTCTTTACCTCAGCCTCAGGTGTAAATTTCACTGTTCTTCCACTGCACATAACGGACTGCTCTTCTCTCTGAATAAACGCGGTGTTCTGAAGGACTCTTTCCCAGAAAACGCAGCTCAGGACCGGCTACCTCAGCTGCTCCAGTCCGGTGCTCAGACTGTATACTGCGGCTTTGATCCCACGGCCGACAGCCTCCATGTGGGCAACTTGCTCGCTATCATCGGCCTGCTGCACTTCCGCAGCGCCGGGCATCATGTCCTCGCTGTGCTCGGAGGGGCCACGGCACAAATCGGGGACCCGAGCGGAAAGACGAGCGAGAGGGAGCGGATGGCCGCGGACGCCGCGGAGGCGAACACCCACAGCATCAGGGAGAGCATCCAGAGGATTTTCACCAACCACGAACTGCAATTTCACGACAGCTCCAGAAAGCTGGGTACTGTGACCGTACTGAACAACCTGAGCTGGTACAAGGACTGGGGCGTCGTGGCCTTCCTGTCGGAGGCCGGCAGGCACTTCAGGATGGGCACCATGCTCAGCCGCCACAGCGTGCAGTCCAGGCTGAAGAGCGCAGACGGTATGAGCCTGACAGAGTTCACCTACCAGGTGTTCCAAGCTTATGACTTCTACCACCTGAACCAAATATACGGCTGCAAGATTCAGCTCGGAGGCACCGACCAGCTGGGCAACTTGATGTCTGGCCATGAATACATTCACAAGTAAATGTCCGTCCTACTTAAAAAAAAAAAAAAAAAGAGTGCAACGCCTTACTGCAGCAGCTGTTTTGTATGGAGAGAGAGCTTGGTTCCAAACCTCGTTGAAAATTCTGTTAATTTAACATCTCATCGACCCTTAGTAAATTTACACACAGCAGAAAATGTGATGAACTATATTATGTGGTTTGTTAGGAGTCACCCTTCAATTCTGCATACTTCCAATCCACTGAAGGAGCATTTTATTTTACTAGGTGAGCTGCTGTTCACACAGCGCAAGCTCATAACAGCTACCACCTGAACCAGCTGTATGGTTGCAAGATTCACCTCAGAGGCACCAACCAGCCTGGCACATGTGATGTCTGGCCACGAGTCCATTCACAAGTAAATGTCCATCCTACTCAAAAAGGCTATAACAAAGTTCTCTCTTCTGTACGGAGAGATACGTCTGTACCAGACCCCATTGAAAATTCTGTTAATTTATTATTTCAGCCATCTCTGGTAAATGCACACACCAGAAAATGCAACTAAATGTCTTGTGTGAATTGATAAGAGCCAAGCTTCTATTCTGCATACTTCTAATTCCCCAAGCAACTATTAATGTAGGTTTTTTTATTTTTTTTATTTTTTTTTAATAATAAGACAACCCTTTAAAAGCACTCAATTTAGATTGATTCCTTTGCTTACAGTTGCCATATTATAGCTACCAAGGGGGACACTATTTTATCTATCTATCACAATATTAATGAATGTTTTTATGAGATTAAACAAAGTATGGCAAATATATACTAAATCCTTTTTATTTTTCATACGGTGAACTGTGTTTTATTGTGCAGATCAGACAAAACTTGTCACATGAAAAACAAAAACTTTAGTTGAACATTTTTTGTTTTCATTTGACATCATAAATTTGTAATACAGTAACACAACATGATCTTATAATCTCTATTGGATTCTACTTAAAGTTTAATTATTACTCCATGTTATGATGATGTATATGCAGAAAAGGCACCAGCAGTTCAACAGTGTGAACCAATCCACTTGCGTGTTTTGATATACCCAAACTAGACTTGTAACACTTGAAATCCTGGTATCTCTCCAGAATGAGCGGTGAGGAGGTGTACGGCCTGACCATCCCCCTGGTGACCAGCTCTGTCGGGGACAAGCTGGGGAAGACAGCAGGCAACGCAGTGTGGCTCAACAGAGACAAGACATCACCCTTTGAACTCTACCAGTTCTTTCTCAGGCAGCCTGACAGCAGTGTAGAACGGTACGTGAAGATATAGGCGTTTGTAAGATCTGAAAGCATCTCATATATAGGTGCTTGTAGGACCCGTCACCTAGTTTGGATGGTTTAGTCTGGTTGAGTCAACATATTGTAAATATACAGTGGCTTCAGAAAGTATTCAGACCACTTCACTATTTGCACACTTTATTGTGTTGTAGATTTCATTGTAAATGGATACATTTGCAATTTTTGCTCTTCAATCTGCAGCCAATAATCCACAATGACAAAGTGAAAACAAGATTTTAGAATTCTTTTTCAGATTTTTTTTAAAACTCAGTCTTCACCTGGGCCGCTCAAGGTCAGTCACAGACTTGTCTCGGAGCCACTGTTTTCTTGGCTGTATGCTTCAGGTCATTGTTGGGTTGAAAGGTGAACCTTCGCCCCAGTCTCAGGTCATGTGCATTTGGAGCGGGTTTTCTTCAAGAACCTCTCTGTATTTGGCTGCATTCATCCTCCCTCAATTCAGACGAGTCTCCCCGTCTCTACTGCTGAGAAGGTCCCCGTAGCTTGATGCTGCCACCGCCATGCTTCACTGTAGACCTCCCTACAGCCAGGTGATGAGCGGTGCTAGGTGTTCACCAGACATAGTGCTTGGAGTTCTGCCCAGACACTTTAATTTTTGTCTCATCAGACCAGATTGTATTTTTTCTGGTCTCAGAGTGTTTGAAATGCTGTTTGGCAAACACCAAATGAGCTGTTATGTACCCTTAACTCAAAGTGGCCTCCGAATAGCCACTCTACTATGACGACCTGATCGATGCAGTGTTGCTGAAGTGGTCGTCCTTCCAGCGGGTTCAGAGGACTTCTATAGCTCTGTTACAGTGACTGTTGGGTTCTTGTCACCTCCCTGACTAAGGCCCATCTCCCTCAGACAGTCAACTCCTGGTTCCAAACTTCTTCCATTTCACAATTATTGAAGCCAAGGTTTAGAAATGGGTGTATACCCTTACTCTGATCTGTGCCTTGCCACAAAATTTTATGGTCTTGCTGTTCTTGGACTTCATGGCTTAGTTTTTGTCCTGACATGTAGTTTGAATTGTGCGATCTTCTCCACACAGATGTGTGCCTTTTGAAATTATTGCCAAACAACTCAATTTGCCTCAAGGCGACTCCAGTCAAGTTCTAGACACATTTCAAGGAAGATTAAAGCAAACAGGATTGATGAGGAGTGCCACAGCATGGTCTGAATGATTTTGAAAAATGGAAGATTTCGGTTTTTTATTTTGAATAAATTTGCAGCAAATTTTAAAAATGTGTTTTCAGTTTGTCATAATGGGTTATTGAGTGTGTAGACTGGTTGGCATAAATGGCAGTTTTATCCAATTAAATTTAAATATATATCACAAAGTGTTTACAAAATTAAGGGGTTTGAATACTTTCTGATGCCACTGTAGGTTCTCTCTGCACTGTAACAGGAGGCTGAGGTATGATGTGTCATCTTCTCACAGGTACCTGAAGCTGTTCACCTTCCTGCCTCTGGCGGAAGTGGAGAGGCTGATGGAGCAGCAGAGAGAGGATCCAGGAAAACGCCTTGCACATAAGCGTCTGGCTGCAGAAGTGACGAAACTGGTGCATGGAAAGGAGGGCCTCGAAAGTGCTAAGAGGTCAGAACGGACTGTATGTGTGTTTAAATGTTTTATTTAATCCTCTTTTATTCAATACAATTGTTCTTGAACATTTCTTACAGGTATACACATTATTTTTTTTTTAAATTTAAGTCAGACACCAAACCCGTAACCTCCACCAGGGTCACTGTTCTGTAACGGCCCGTGACCTCTGACCTCATTGCAGCGGGGACAATTTACCTATTTAGAGAAGAAAAGTCACATTTAATATTATCACTGCAGATGTACCAACGCACTGTACCACAGCAGCGTGCAGGCCTTGGAGGAAATGAGTGACGAGGAGCTTCAGGAGCTCTTCAGGGAGGCTCCCTTCCATGAGCTGCTGCTGGAGCCGGGGACCACTGTGATAGACACCTGCCGCAGAGTCAACGCAATCCCAGAGGGACCCAGAGGGTAGGCACCCCAATCCTGCTTTCCTCAAATCCTAGTCCAGGGTGCAAACTACCAGTAGTTAATATAAATAATTTATGAAAACATTACACGAAAAAAAATATTAACCTGTAAATGAGTGAATTAAAGTTAAAGGGTCAGTCCGCTTAAATCACAGAGACATTTCCCTTTTTTGTTCTGTGTAGCCATGCACATAGTTTTCATTGTGACTATTTATCCAAAAAAAAAAAAAAAAGTAGTTCCAAAGAAAAGTGTTGACAGCATATTCTGTGGTTTCAGTGTCAGTGTCATTATTTCTGGAGACAGATGTTGCTGTTGAACTTACAGTGCAGCTGAACTGCACTGTATTTGGCTGGCAGCGCCTGGGCAAGTACAAACAAGATTTATATATGATATGATATAAAGATCGACCCGTTTAATCATCATATCTTAAGAAGAAAAAAAGAAAAAAAAAGTCAAATTGTTCATCACCTTTCAAGAGCCCATGATGACGCGTTTCCAAATTGCATTTTTGTTCAAAGAACAGTCCAAATATTCAGCTTAGATCGATACAAATCAAAAGAAACTTATAGATTCAAAATATATATAATAAAATTAACAGCAATAATGACAATAATAAGATAAGAGCAAAAAATGTGAGAATGTAATGTGTGTGCAAAATGAGCAAAACAAATAAGACATTAATACATGGACAGTAGTACATGGAAAGATGGTTAAAAACAGAGCTTAAATGGTCTTTTGAACATCTTTTTTTTAAGATTTTATACAGTTCTTTGCCAAATGGAGAAAGCCATTCCATAATTTGATACCCCTAAATCTTATTGAAAATTGACCTCTGCAAGTGAGAAATTTGGGAAGATGAAAATCATAAGATTGACGAGTTTGAATAAGAATGGACCTGTGAGTTTACCTTAAAGTACGTTTTGAAATGCTCAGGAATATTCCCTTTGATTGAATATATCTTATAAATAAAAAGACATATTTGAAAAATGTTGATATCACAAATGGTAAGAATCTGTAGTTTCTGAAATAAAGGAGCGAATGAGCTGTGTGATTCTGAGTAGTAGCTCAGAATAGCAGCAAAAGTACTTGCCCAAACTATATAACAAAATGAAAGATGGGGATAAATTACATTATAATAAAGAGTAAGGAGGTGCATCAATGTTTCCTCATTAAGTAACATTTTTCTGAGTATGTCATACATGGGGTATTGCAATGCATGATTAGTCAATAACCACAAATTGATTGACAATATAATTTTGGCGGTTAGATTAATCCTTTATGCCATTTATTTTCTAGTGAGCACTTTACACTGTGATCTGTCAGATGTGTGATGCACTGCAGTTTTTATACTTGTTAGAATTGACATAATTTACGTCCATGCTTAGTTAGGCTCTACGCTTCAATCCAGTGTGTGTGTGTGTGTGTGTGTGTGTGTGTGTGTGTGTAAAAATGGATGGCCCTGCTCTAACTGTCAGTGTGAACCTTTGTGTGCAGGTATCGGATGGTTGTGGACGGAGCAGTGTGGATCAACCACAGTCGGACAGACAAACCAGATCAAGTACTGATCCCCAAACTCCACATCCTGTCTAATGGACTTACCTTGCTCAGAGTTGGCAAGAAGAACTTCTACATCATCAAGTGGCTCAGTCTCTGAGGTCGTTTGCTTTCACAAGGGACCAGGTTACTGTAATGGACTGACGGGGAAGGTAGGCGACTACACCTCAGCAGGGTCAGTGAGGAGACACGGATGGACTGATATTTTGGTACATAGTAGGTTTAGGTGTGGCCTAAACCCTTAGTGATTGCCTGTGGTTGTCATATAAATATGTTTATGTACAGATGTGACATTTATCAAAAGCTAAGATATTAAAAACATTTGATATAACGGTTGTTTCTCGTTGACTTTGTACTACAGACATCTTGCAAAGCAGACACTAGGGGGCAGCATTGCCCCAGTCATAATGGTGGAGTTGCATGCCGCCACAGCTGCACCACTTAGCCTGCTGTGACCCCATAGGTAAATAATTGCTAACAGTAAAATTAAATTGCATAATTTCTCACAAACAGGTTATTGTTCTATTTTAAGCGAATCGTGTTTCTTTCAATTTGATGTGAACACAAGGCCAACATCTGTTTTACTGTGGCTGTTTTTTTTTTTTTCTGCACTGTGGTGGTGAGTGTAAACTGTACCAAAAGAAAAGCAAGAGGTTTTAGATCAGTTCAAAAACAAACAATTTTTGGATGAAGATTATTTTTAGATTCCATAAATTTTATATTCACATTATGGGAATCATTTTTGAAGAAAGGCTTTAGATTTTCCCATAAATAACAAAGTTTTCACTGTGGTGTAACTAACAATTTCTAACTTTTAGCATGCATGGCCTTTGTCTGTCATTCTTTGGTTTTTTATTTTAGATTTTTGTCCTTTTGCATTTGGAGACTCCTGAATGTGGAGATGTGCGTGGCTTTTTACTCCTTTTTATCTGTTCTTCTTTTTATGCTGGGGGCCAGTGGAGATGAGGACAGGGTCTGGTGTGTGCTGACCTTGACTTACCCCACTCAGCTCCAGATTATTGGTGGAAACACCATGTCATGAAGATACACTTTTACTCTTTTTGTAGATTTTTTTTTTTTTTTTTTTTCCCCCTCTATTGTTAATCATTTGATAGTTTCACACTTTGCGGGGTGTAGAGCTACTCTAGCAGAGGACCCACACCTTGAAGCTTCAGCCTATGTATTTTCAGAAATGTCATCTCTTTTAAGGTGGAATGCTTACAAGCAATTCAATTTTAACAGATAGTTTAAAAATAACTCCACAACTTATTTTTCCAAATCTCACGGACTTGATTCACTTCATTTGATTTTGAATTTCTTATACAAATATCTATTTTATGAATTGTAAATGTCTAAAATATAGGCCTAAGTGGTTTGGGGTCAAAAAAACAAAAGAGAAAAAAAGCGTGCTGTAAATGGAGGAGAGGTAGTGGGGTCATGCAAATTTAAAACATTGTCATTTGTCAAACTAAACCCTGAAGTTGAGTCTTATTTTTGTTATTAGGGGGCTGTTTATTTATACTGCATTATACATGCCCCCCCCAATTAATGTTTAAATTTATCAGCAACTTTCATAGCTACCCAGAATTATCTTCTTTTTTTTTTTATCATTTTGTAACTGAAATGGCAACAAATGATGAGTTAACCAATGCCAACATATTTCCTTATTGTAAGAAAAATAATAAAATGTATTTGTTTTTGAAATATGCTTACTCAGACAATAATTAAACAAAAGCGAATTGAAACGTTATGGAGACATGCTAAAAGTAGCAATTTTCATTTGTAATGTTGTTGTTGCCAAAGCAGTCTTGATTTGAAGAAAAACCTGGATTTTGTGTTTTATGAAGTCGTGCCTGGATGTTGCAGCCTGTTGCAACTGGCTGGTCCACCTTAAAAAAGTGGGCGGGCTTAGTCGCTTTGACCAATGAGCGGCCTTCTCCACATTTAAATAGCTCTGTGTGTCAATCATCCCCCCCACCCCCCCTAAAGTCAAGCTCCCCTCTCAATCCCAAGTACATCTCTCAATCGCCATATTGGGTACTGAGAAGGTTTGTCTGCAGTTTCTCTCACTACGGGACGAAATTGACAGAGAGGCTTCAGTTCCTGTGCACTTTGTTTTGATGATCCGCGGAGACCACTGCCGGCTTCACGACACCGCAGCCGTTACCGTCTCCAGCTCGACGTATGCATGGCATAAGTCATTTCACGCTTGTTTTGGATCTTGCTCAGCGACGAGGAGATAACCTGTTGTTTTTGAGCGGTGTGTTTTTCTTGTGAAAACTGGACGCTCCCGGCTGTTTGAGAAATTGTGTCTTTTCTTCGGGGGGGAAAATGTCAGATGTTCGACTTTCAAACGGGAGCCCGACGCTGGAGCGGACGGACCCCCGTGTGTCGGATCACCCGAAACCGTCAGCTTGCAGGAGCCTCTTCGGCTTCGTGGATCACGAAGAGTTAAAGAAGGATTTAAAGGGACATTTGCGGGAGATGGAAGAGACTGCCTCCGCCAAGTGGGGCTTCGACTTCGCCAATCACACGCCGCTGGCCAACGACAGGCTCCAGTGGGAATTAGTGGATCGCAGAGACGTCCCGGATTTCTACCACCGGCCGCACCGGAGGGAGAAGGGCGTCTGCTCCGCTGGGAATAACAATGTGGATCTAAATGGGAATCATAACTGTGTTGTGGTAGCTCCGAGCGATGACACCGACAGGTCTGAGGCGCAGATGGAGTGCACGGAGCAGTGCACCGGGCTGAGGAAAAGACCTGCACGTCACGGTACTAGATGAAGCAGAATTATCTCCGTTTTCACCCAAATGCATTTGTGTGTAATAACAGGTAGCCAGGCTGGGGTGTACACATCCATCACACTGGTGGTATTTCACTCACCAGGCTACAGTGCACCGAAAATACATTTTAATACGCTGTTTAAAAAAAATAAAAAATAAAAAAACATAATTAAGAATTTGCCTCTTAGGGCAGACATGCTACATGACAGTTAAATGGGATATAATTTTTTTTCCATCTGTTTCTCTCGGTAGTTTTTTACTGACGGTAAACTTTACTTTTGCAGACCCCTCGGCCCAAAATAAGAGGTCACACACCAGCTCAGATGAGGTTAGTTGTCCAAGTCTGAGCCACTCTGCAGAACACACACCCAGAAAGACCAGCCCCAAGAGACAAACGTGAGGACCACAAACGGTAAGGAACTTTTTTTTTAATTGACATAACTTTAAAAAATAATAAAAAAAAAAAAAGATGGGCTTCTGCATGATGTAACTACAGCTGATTGTTTACCAGCGTCAGCTTTGAAAATACAGACTGAATCTCATTCTCCCAGCTGTTGTGTTGCAGTAAATTTGACTTATTGATTGTTATACTATGAGGTGGTATCCTTACTCCAACCCAAGTGTACTCTAGATAAAATCATAATTTCAATTTAAACAAGTGTGCATCTTTAACAACCAAGATACTTAGTAATGTGCGTGTGTGCACTTGAAAGGTGTTGGTCCCATTCATTGAGCACTAGTACAAATAGTAGTAGCGGGAGTAAAAGCGATTGCCGCAGCTGGTTCACTTCACCAAAGCTCTCAGTTGCACTCAGGCTGGTTTCGATGTACTGTGATCGATGAAACAGGAGTTTAGAGTAAAGACGGGGGGGTGGGGAGGGGGGTGGGACGTGGCTGCACATTTACACCTTTTACTACAACCGCTGCCCGCCACGGCGAAGCCCGAGTTTCCGACTAAACTGTAAACAACAAGTGCTGAACAACAGTGTAGTAGTAACACGTCAGCAGCCACTGCCCTCAGCACGGAGCAGAGCAGGGACGGGAAGGGGCTGGTCTCTCTCTCTCTCTCTTTCTCTCTCTCTCTCTCTCTCTCTCTCTCTCTCTCTCTCTCTCTCTTTCTCTCTCTCTCTGTGCGTGTGTGTGTGTGAGTGAGAGTGAGAGTGAGAGAGTGCTGCTGCTGCTGCACACACTCTGCACACTAATGTTACAACACACACGCACACACACATCTGTCTCTGCCGGTGTAGTGTGCAGAAGAGCCGTGCAGGTCTGAAATCAAGTGTGCTTGTTGTTTGCCACGGCGGAGGGGGTGCAGGCATGAAATCTGCATTGTCGTGGCAGCATGGCAACTGTCAAGGCTGCTGGGGAGAATAAACACCACATCATGCCCTTTTAATATATATATTTAATTTGTGGAGAACAGCTGAGTCTTTTTAGGGATGGTAAATATGTCTAGTAAACTCAAAAGATGATGTTTTGATGAAGAAGAAACAGGAGGAGCTTATGGTTCTCTGAAAAATATAACTTTTTTACATGCCATGTAGCTGTTGTTGTTTACCACATGGGAACCACCTTAAAAATTAGATGAATTATTATTACTATAAAATAGGAGACAGTACAAGTGCTGACATAAAATCTCATCTTCTGCTATTATCTGTATGATTTGGTCATTTCAATGAACAAATAAACACTTGCTGCATAAAGTGCTGTTATATACAATAACTATCACTGGAGGAAAAACAACTCACTAGACAATTTGCGATGTGTTTGTGTGTCTCTGTATTGTTGGATAAAGTCTCGATGCTCTCAAGTTGATCCTCTTTGCTCTTTTGTCAAAACTACCAAAGGACACAGAGCAATATTTTTGTGAAGTGAAACTGTGCACAGATGTTCTGCCCCTCTTAATCCTTTTTGCAAAAAGTTTTCTGCATGCTTCAGGATGCTCAGTGTCGAAAATGTGTCTTAACCTCCTGTGTTTATTCTTTTCTTTTTATCTTATTTGTCCCACAGAGCCGAAGATGTACGTCCCTCCTTTTTTATGTGGGGAAAGCTCAGTGTTGGCCGAATTTTTTTTTTTTTTTTTTTTTTCATTTTTTTTTCTTTTTTTGGAAGAGGAACTACACAGCATCAGAAACATATCAGCTCTCCTGAAGACGGGGGAGGACGCTGTTGAAGCACTGAATAGAAACACTAAAGTTGTGGCACTCAATTAAAAGTTACTGCCTCTAAAAGCAGTCAATGTAGCAGTGTGCAATTAGGTTTGATTTCCTTTTTTGCTCCTTTTTTTACTACCTGTGTGTAAATAAATATATATATTATATTATATTTCTCTCCATATGTAGCACATAAGATAACATTATGATTTGAACACAAATCCTTTATGTAAAAAGGTGTGAATTTTGATTTGACTTGAAGAATTGCAGTGTAGTTTGATACATGTTTCCAAAATGCTGTTTTTGTTTTTTTTATTTTTGTTTTTTTATTTTTTTTTGAAAGGCAGTGTGACTTTGACACAGTCCCTAATTGCTACATGTAAAACAACAAAAAAATCATAGCTTCTTACAGTTTCTTAACAGTGTATCTTCACTCCGTCATCTTCCTAACTCAGCAGTGAAGAACGGTACAAATGTAGCTCATCTGTTTTGTTTTTTTTTGTTTTTTTTTTGTTTTTCCTTCCTCTGGTCATTTCAGTGTCACCAAGTGCAGGTTCCTCTAGAAGATCCATTTCCCCAGGAAATTGACACAGGGAAAAAAAATATATATTTCTATCAGAGCGATTTGCAGAAAGTCCTATTTATTTTTGTGGTAGGTGCTTTTTTAGCATCAGTTGAAATCTGGAATGTGATATGGGGTTTTTTTTTTTTTCTCAAGTACTCCTGCACACCTCAGCCACATTGTAATGGTGTGTTTGATTTCCCTTGGAGTTGTGAGGTACTCAAGATATTGAAGGACAAAGACCGTACAAGCTGCACAAGTTGTGTTGTAAAGTCATCATTTCCTTTGACTGTATTCCTATTGTTTCATCAGCCTTACTGCTCTTCAGAGAGGAGATTTTTTTTTTTTTTTTTTTTTTTTTTTTTTTTTTTTTTTTTTTTTTTTTTTTTTCCACCAATGTTGTTAGCCTGCTGACGATGCAAATGTGAGCATCTAAAAGCTTCCCTTTATTTGCCTAAAGTGTGGGTTATATTCAAAGAGACCAGTGTACACCTGGGTGGAGGGAGAGAACAGCTCTTCTCAGAAATGCAGTCACCATGCCTGTGTATTTGTGTAAATCTTTGCAATGAACCTATGTACATAATTTTGTAAAAACACTGAGAAATTATACTAACTTATTTATGTCAAGCTTTTTTATGTAGAATAAAAAAATGGGTTTTTGATTACGGTTATCCAAAGTGGCATTTACTTTATTATAATTGTCTTATTTTGTAAAAGCATATTTTTGGTAGTTTTTTTTTTTTTTTCTCCTTATCAATAAGGTTGCAAACTGAGCCTGATAAAATATTTGATGTGCATTTTGTAATGTGTGGTTATAAAATGTGTTGCAATCAATTAAAAGAGAAAATTAAATATGTCTGACTGGTAGTTGCTTTTTACACTTGGTGTGAATTTTGCATCACACACACACACACACACACACACAGACACACACACACACACACACACTCACTCTTATTTTTCTGATTTTATCTATAACAACAACCAAGCTAACCCGAAAAAAATAACAGCAGAAAAAGCAGCAACATTTTCTGTCACTATTAACGTATTTAAACACAGTGTTGGATTTGCAGAGATGGTTTTTCTGCATCCTGGTACAATGTAGTGACACTCCCAATATGAATCCACCAGCGTTTTGAGCGGGCTGATGATTGACACTTTGCTCCTCCAATGAAAAGGAGGATGGGGAAAGCAGACCACTTGTTGCAGCCAGTAACATTCAGTAACTTATCATGGGAATGGCTTTCATGGAAAAAATGTAAGTGCTTTGAGCTCAGAATACGATCCTCAACTGAAAGGTAAAATACTGCAACTCCAGTTATTTTTTTTACTATTTTACTGGCCTCAGTTGTGTCTGTGTGTGAATATGAGTATGTGTGTGAGTGTGTTTGCATGTGTGTGTCTTTTGTGGTGTGTTTTAAGTTCGGTTTTATTCTTAAATTTTTTCCTGTGACTTACAGGGTTTTTACATTTATTTTTAGTAATTTAATGGGGCAAAAAAGCAAACAAGCATTTTTTTGTAATTGATCTATGCTCAATGGTGAAATAGCATTCAAAATAGAAAGTGTATTTTTGTATCTCTTATTTAAATCTATAACTAGGAATTCAGGATTTTAAAAAATATATTTATAATATTATAATTGATATACATTTATATAATTATTGGTTTTATTTTTCTATTTATTGATAAGATCCTGTTAGTTAAAATCATAATACTGATAAAAAAAAAAAGGTACCACACTAGCACAATCGAGTAGTCACTTTACTGCTTTAAAACAAAACTATTTTTGTTTTAATGAACTTGTCATATTGTTTTAATTTTTATTTTTAGATAAAAAGTTCTTGTGATGTGAATGATGTGCGCCAGCAGCAGAGCTCTAATCTGTGTCTAGCTGCTCTTTGACCTGAGGTAACTTTACTGCATGAGTCTCAGTCTCTCTGTCATGGCACATCCTCTGCTAAAAAAACTCAAATTAATGCTTTCACTTACACAGCATCTCCCTGCTTCCTCCTCGTGCCACTGACACAGGAAGACACCTGCAGCAGCTCTTTAAAGCTGGATGGGTGGGGGCTGTGTGTGTGTGTGTGTGGGGGGGGGGGGGGGGGGGGTCCGGTTCTGAAGTGTGCAGGTGGGTAACCTCAGCTCAGTCGTCCACCCCCACTCTGAGCCCGGCCCATTGTCCCAGTGTGTGGGCCTTTGTGTGGAGGGCCATTGTGAGGGGCCGGGGCTGGCCACTGTTGTGTCTGGGACTTCTCTGCTCAGACAAAGGGCCCGTCTACGAGCCTCCACCCTGCCCAAACAGCAGACAGATTGACTGACTGACTGACTGACTTGGGTGTCTGACTGACTGACTGCTTGACTAGTTGGCTCGCTGGCTGACTAACTGGCTGAATGGCTGACTGGGTGTCTGTGTGGTTGACTGATTAATCGGATGGAGGCAGAAGAGGAAGAAGTGTGTGTTTCAGCCAGTCTGCAAAACTTTATGCACAACAGTGTGATCTACTTTGAATAAGCTTTCAGTACTCAATGCAAATTATTTCTTACAATCATAAAACATGACTTACTTGTGAAATTCTTTTTAAATGTAATTTTTTTCTCCCATGTAATTATGAAAATTACACTGCTCGTTTTTACAATTAGAATGCTTCAAGAATTTTTGAGAAAATAAAAACTAAGTTGAGACATATTGTGGTTGGTGTAAGTGAGAACATGTAGGTTGCACAAAGGATGCACAGGATATTATTCACAATGTATAGACTACACTAAATATGTATGTCAGCATTTTTAGGAAAGTGTCATAATTCCAGCCATAAATGCTGATGCTGCTAGTGTGTGTGTGTGTGTGTGTGTGTGTGTGTGTGTGTGTGTGTGTGTGTAATAGGTATTATGCATGGCATGCTGCGTGACTGCAAAGGCCAATCCACTGTCATAGGTGTAGCATTTTAAATAAACTATATTTTCTACACTATACAGCGAGCACATGTACGGCAATGTGAGCGGCGTGAAAAACCTGTTATTACTCAAGTGCAACATGGGCATTTTCTTATTTCTCCAGGCAGTGGGGGGTATAATCTCACTGCACTGATAATTACACACAGTGACTGCAAAATACTGTGCCGTTTGTCAAAGTCTGACAAATTTCTTTATGAATTATATATATTTAGATAAATTCTAGAAATGGGAACTTTAACACATTTGAATCTAATTTCTTGCATTTGACTTTCAAATAACCCCTTTGACAGAATATGTGTAATCATTCCATCTTATTTCTCTTGAAGTGGCCCATCACTTTCTTTTGACTGTTTCACAATCAGGAGCATGTCTGCTTAATCTGAACTGTTTATTTGTGAGCACTACAGAAATGACCTGAGATAAGTCATTGATAAGGCCGGACTATAATGAAACACTTGCATAAGAAACACCTTTTTCTGTCACAGCAGGAATGTCCCTGAAAGCATTCCTGTACCTCTCCAACACTCCATCGCAGCCACCCAAACAAAACCACAGCGAACTCGAGGAAATTCCAGTAAGCCAGTCAATCAGATGTGCAAAGGCATCGACGGCCTGTTCCTCTATGCGACATCTCGCGTGTGCCAAGAATTCACACTTCCTTGCTATATCAACAGAAACAGGTTATCTTTTCCTGCGAACCGCCCCAGCACTTAATATAAAGCCACAAGTTCCTCCCCATGTTTCCTGCCCAGGCCACAACCCACGTCATCAAGCTATTCCCCTGGCACCTTAGGCTCTGAATGAGGGGAAAGAAGTGCCCACAAACAAACACCTCACATCCCCCTTTCTCTATCTCTCTCCCTCTGTTTCTGTTTCTCGAACAGGCTGTGAACAGGCCAAGTTGCATCTGAATTACTGAATTTTTTTTTTTTTTTTTTTCCATTTTCTCTGAGCGTTAGTTTTAGCCTGCATGGAATGCCCTGAGTGGGTGGGGTTTGGATGTTTTTTTGGACAGCTCAATCGTATTCAGAGAGCCAGGAAAGCTGTATCAATACAGGAAAACTATTTCATTCAATAGCAAATGCACTGACGTCGCTTTGGTTCCTCAAACGTTGCGAGGAGTGTAATGTGCAGAGTGTGAGAGATGTGTGTGTTTGTGAGAGAGAGAGAGAGAGAGAGAGAGAGAGCCTGGGGATGAGTGACAGGCAGGGAGGAGGGGGGAGGAGAGGTTAGGGAGATGCTGCAGAGCATCGAATGACAGATGTGCAGATGTGCCTCTGTGGTGCGTTTTTGCAGGGAAGAGAGAGGGGTGTGGGGTGGGGGGTGGTAACACTCATTAAAGCAGCGCACCTGCAGCCTATCAAAGAGCCTTTATCTTTTATCAAGGCAAATCTGCTCAAGCACGCAGCGCGAGACGTGAAAACAAGCAGGCTGTGCTGCTTGCTCATTCTCTCTTTATCTCTCTCTCTCTCTTCTGACCAGTGGATTGTACCTGGCCCAGTAATCCCATCAGGAATGCTCAAGGATGCGTTTAGATGCATTTGGCTGAGAAACAGAGACAGAGCTTCCAGCTGAAACATCTGTGCAGAGCAGATAGACAGACTTTTTGTTTTTCTTGGCGAAGACTCTCTTACTGTCAACCTCACTGTGATGTCCTCTCTCATTAAATGCATTCAATAAATAATCAGCTTTACCCACTGTATATTATTTATCTATTAAACTCTCCTGAAAGAAATCTATCTCTGCTCTCTGATGACATCTAAATGCAGTCATCTTAATGTTAGGTGACAGGATATTCTAATTTTATCTGTGCTGCATGCTCAAACAGAACTTGGAAAAACCGGTTTTAAATACTGTGCTTACTAAGATATTATACTCAAGCCCTTTGAATGCTGCTTGTAACTGTTTTTCTTAATGTGTAACCACTGACTGATCTCAATAAGCTCTACCTGTTCAAATGAATGGTTAAAATAAATAAAAAATAAACCAATAAATCATAGCTGCATTAATAATTTTTTGTAATTATAAATTCAGATGTTGATTCTTTTTTTTCCTTTTTATCAATTAATTCAGAAAATAGTCCAAACTCAAACGTCTTCAACTTACAATGATATAAAACCGTGAAAAGCACATCTCATTTGCATGACAGATGAGATAGTTAATTAAATCAATTGCTGCAGATGTCCTGTCGACTGTTTAAATGATTATTCAAATAACCATTTCAATAAATTAATAAATACATAACCTGAATAATTTGACCTTTTGGGGTCAGATTCCCACATACAATTGTAGGAGCAGTAAGGGTAGAGGATGTGGCTGGAGAAATCATTTGTGTGTGTGTGTGTGTGTGTGTGTGTGTGTGTAGTGGTAGTAATTCACTGTGGTGGGGACGATGCTTCAATGAAAGTCAAATTGTGTGTGTGTGTGTTGGAGTATGGAGCATATGTGCACATATTCATTTTAAATGATGTAATATGACCACATTCACATTTTCTCTGTTGTGTAATCTACTCTTATGTATAATACACAGTAACTATGTGTAAACTAGCAGAAGAGCTTTTACACACAGATGATGTTGATGACAGTATGGGCATGTTAGGATGTGATGTGAATTTGACATGATGCAAAACATTTCAATATGATGCAACTTTCTGTAACATTTGCAAAAGTTTATGTGGCAATAATTCCAGTCAGTCAAAACACATCTTACAACACCGACCACAGTATACATCAAATTACATCCCATCCTCCGAGCGGGCCTGCTCTGATGTATAAACCAATGACAAGGGAACACTGTTGGTTATAATGAATGGAAAATTGTCTTCAGCGTTGTTTTGGATTGGTACCAGAAATGCATCAACTTTCCACTTTTCAAGAGCAATAAAGTGGCCCACATTTCACATGAATATACCCAGACCTCTTTCTAACGTTCTTGTTTTTTTTTTTTTTTTCGGTCCTGCTTCTGCTGCCCTCATCAGGAGGCTCGTGGGGCTTCTGCGCTGCACGGTCCTCAGTTCTGGTGTTGAAAAGATTCCTGCCATAAGAATGAGTGAACATGTTCTCCAACACGGGCCCTGATGAGAAAAGCAGACTCTTCACCATATGAAACCTACCCCTGCTTTTGGACAACCATAGATGTGGTCCATTGGCTACCCAATATTCAATTTTTCAGTCTGTTTTCAATTTTCACTCACTGCAGATTACGGTGTTTCTGTTTAGGGGATTTTGAGCTGCTTTGCTGCGAATTCAGCTGAGAGGAGGAGGCAGGAATAAAATCCAAAGATTCTTCATTTGCTTTACACACACTGGACTGACTGCTCTCCTGCGTCAGTCTAAAGATACCACTGTAAATAACAGACTAGACAGAGGTTGATGGTTGATTTTGATAGCGGTTGTTGGGTGCATTGAAATCTTTGTTTACTGTATCTCCTCATCATCCCTGAAACCTCATTCTTCACACACGACTTCTGAGAATTAGTCTTGTGTGTAATAAGAAGTGTGTAATAGTGAAACCATATTGCACACAACAAAATGACCGATTTTTCAAGTAATCCTTAGGCCTTGTTCTATTTTCACTTCCCTTTTCTAATTAAAAATATTTTAAAGGACCTAAACATAACAGCAGACACTCAAAGCTTGTACAGTATATCACTTCTGCGTTGTTTTACAATAACAGCCCCCCCGCCCCCCGTCTTACAGTAGCTCCGTGCAGCTGTCTACCATGCCTAACATTCTGCCTCGGCTGGCCAAACCCCAGCACACCACTGAAGTCCTTCCAGTTTCAAGCCTGGAATTCTCTCCCTGTCTGGGGGAAAAGTCCCCAATAGTTTGACCTATATAAGCAGCCCCCCCCCCATCCAGCCTTTCTTTGCCCCCTCTCCCATACCTCAACACCCCCCCCCCCCCAAAGTGTGCCTGGACCTCTGCGCAAATCTGCAGCAGCCGTAACAACACATTAGCAGCATTCACACTTAGCATAGCCAGCCCTGGGTGGGGTTTCTATGGCTGGCTGGACCCAGGATGTGAAACTGAGCAGCTCAGACCGTTCTCTGGATCTGAACGGGGTCGGTTTGTGCTGTTGCTCTTGGCTGCGGAGCGTTCCTCTGGTCATGGGGTGGGGTGGGGCATGGTGAGCCACAGACATATGGTTGATGGAAATCTCGTAAGGCCAAAGGTCACAGGGGGTCACTCTAACCTCCTGGCCTCTGGTTGATTTATTATCCCATGGGGCGATGTCGTCCTGCTTGGACCAAACAGAGAAGGGGTCAAAGGGCATACTGTATCTGTTGCTGTTGTGAAAGGCTGCACAAAAAAAGTTGGGGATAGGGGACTCAGAGGGCCCCGCAAACAGAGCCCAAGGTAACATTCAGCCCAAGATGGGGCCATTTAAAACAAGGAACTTTACCACTGCTGCATTTCCCACAAGGACTCAACGGAAACCAAGTCAATACTTAAGCAATATAATGGCTTAACATTGACTTTGATATCTAAGAGGTGCTATTGGGCACAACATGAATAGCTGTTGCTCAAGGGTAACCTTGGTGAAGCTGCTTTCACACTTGTTTTTTCATTAGCCAATAATAATTCTATGACACAAAGTGAATGTTATTCTTCCTGTATGAGCTGGGATTTTTTTCCTATTAGCACATTAATACTTGGGATCACAGGTGTGTGTTTATTGGGTGTTTTATGATGAACTTGACTCAGACTAAGCCAATCAGAAAAAAAGTGGAACAGTCTATTTTATGCTGGAGGACCAAAAATGGGAATGTCAAATATTCTATGTTAAAGAGAGGTGGGGGGGAGGGCGAGGAGGTAGAACAACTGTCCTCAAGGCAACTGCTGGCCTCAGCTATTTAGGGACAGCTCCTGACAGGGTGCCTGGCATCAGCTGCTGCTGACATTGTTTGTCACAATCTTGGTTGATTCAGTACAAATACACACACATGCACATGCACACACACCTGTTGACTCATATCTGCTTTCATATAGCACTGCTGGGCCTCTACATGCCTGGGCCTCACTAGACAGGTGGCCTCCAAAGCACCCCCACGGTGGACAGGCACGGCCGCACAGCCTGTGACAACTACCACCCGCTCACCAGCAGCGGCCTCCCTGCTGAGCCGGTTCGGCTGCTGTTTTTTATTTATTGCGTGCAACATTTTTTTTTTTGGCACACTGAGGCTACATTTATCTGGATCCTCGTCAATTCAAGGGTCCAGATAAAATGCAGATGAGATCTTTTCTTCATATATGCATCTCTTGGCCACATCACAAATCTAATCCATCTCAGGTTTCCCCAGGGTAAATGCAATTCAGGGTCAGCTCTCCTCCAGAACAATAACTTACAAACTTTTAGCAGTTTTATTCATCAACAATAACAGTTTAGCAAATGTTAGCTAATAACTAGCATTTAGATTATCCACCCACGACATATCCCAGCAGGCACTGGATGTCAATGTAATGTCAGAAAGATGTTGGACTCTGACGACTCTAACGTCAGACACGTGTTAAATTTTGGTTGGAAATGTAGATCGGGTTGAGGCCAAAACTCAATTGACATTTAGCCGATGTTGGGTTTTGCTCATGACTAGAATTTTGGTATTTTATATGGCATGAGATTTTATGTCAAATTGAGGTTTGCATGAAACGTTGTCCTGACTCATCTCACGTCACAACCTACATCCAACCAAATATCAACATCTAACAATGTTGGTGGTCAGCTGCATAGCCGCAAAAAAATGTACTGTCAGAGTAATTTGAAAGATGATGTAATCAAATAAAAGAATCGACATATAAGGTCTGTAAATATGCATTCTTTGAATTATTGTTACTGTAATCTGAACATCGACATATTGTCACCACACTGGCTTGATTACACAGAGCCTTCATTCATTTGGCTTCGTGTTTGTGCAGCTAACAGGTCTGACATTCACTCTACATGTAGCTTTGTCTGCTCTGCACCAACTCCTGAGTGAAATACAGTATCTGTCTCTTTAGCTGCTCAATGCTCCACTATGTTCACCAGCGACTGTCTGTCTGCTGTCTGCTGCTGGTCAGTTAGTGTACAGTGGTTTTATCAGAGCATTTGCATTTGCAGAGTTTTCATCACAGCTGCCTGATGCTTCTGAAAACGACACTCATGAGAGCAGTGAGAGTGACCCAACACAGAAAAGTGCAGATATCATCATCTGCAGAGTCAGATGATGATTTCCTGTGGGTTCATCACTACAAGTAACCGCTCTCATATTACACGCTGATGTTTGATCCCTTGTTGATATGAAATTATCGATCGGACCACCTTAAATTATCTTTTTTAATGAAATAAAATGACTACAACGCCTCAGTATGCACAAACCAAAACAACAATAAATCTAACCAATGCCTGATCTTATAAAATTACGGGTCGACAAGTTTACACAAGCTGGTTGAACCTGCCCAGTGCAAAAAGAGCAGACAGTTGAAATGACTAGTGGGGAGAGTGAACAGACTCAGGGGTTGGGGAAGCAAACTGGGGACTATAACGTGAGTGAAGATTTACATTTGGCACCAACAGGATTCCACAGAAATGCACATGCCGCTTGAAATCTTCTGTATCTTGTTAAAATACAACCAGGACTCTAAGGTCATGGCATTTTTAATGTAATTTTAGCAATTTGCCAGCTGATTATTTTCATCATTTTATGTGTAAGAAGTACAAGTTCCACAATACATCCACAGTTTGTGTGATTTGTGGCTTCTATGTCACACCAGCCTATTTTCAGCAGCATAATGAAGTTCTGTTCTATTCTGAGCGTGGCTAAGGTGGCAGGATCAAAGAGGACACGGACGATCGGCAAACCTCAGAGAGTCTAGCGTTTCATGACCTAGCATGAGTTCCTCCTCCGCACAGACTCTGGGATTGCCAGATCTCACTGTCCAGTTTCTGTGACAGTGTGTCCCTTATATTCTCCTTTTAACTGCTTTCTCAGATCCTCTTTTAGGTTGTGCTCCCGTGTACTTCTGAGATCAAACTGTCTTTTGAAGTGGGGAGTCTCTCTCTCTTCTCTCTGTCTAGCCTTGAGATGAAAGAGGAGCACGGGGCGACACAGAGTGGCCTCTGCAGACGGAGGTAGCCATGGGGTCTCTCTTTCTCTCTCTTCTTTGCGCTCTCCCTCTCTCTCTCTCTCTCTCTCTTTCTCTCTCTCTCTCTGCCTGCCAAAATCCTCCAGCAGTGATAGAAACCAGAGGAGGACAAAAGGCAGCGGAGCACTGCGGCCCTCCGGCCCATGTAGTCTCTCTGGCTAATTGAAAATGGCTTTGCGCTCCTCTTTGCTCTCTTCCCCTGCTCAAATGGTCCTGCTGTCTTCCTTCTCTCTCTCTCTCTTGCTTTCTCCCCTGCTTGTCCACCCCTCTCCCTGGACAACCCCCCCCATCTCTCTCGCCCTCTCTCTCTCTCTCTCAGCGCTGGACCGTGCTGATCTTGGGACATCCCCAGTATTTTTTGGCCTTTGAAGGCAAATATAATTGAGTGGTAATATGAGACGTATTCTCTTTTTCCTCTGCATGCCTCGCTCAATGGGTTATGGAATATTGAAGTTCAAAGTAGGCGCGGTGAACGTGTTATTTCTTCTTTCTCCTCTCCCTTCGTGGTGATTGCAGTGTGAAAGGAATTTTAGTGAAATGAGGAGCGGAGGAGATTTTATTTGGATGGAAACTCCGGCCCATTGGCTTACCTTGACCCAGCTCAGCTCACGATTTGAGCAAACAGCTCAGAAAAACTATAAGACAGGTTTCACCCTCCAATGAAAGCAAATTATGGAATAGATGAGCTGGTAATCAAATTCTTCCCGAGCCAAGAGAGCAGGCCAGAGCGTAATGAAATGGAGTTTTTATTATTTACAGCAGAGCTACAGTGCAGAGGGTGTGCGTGCATATCATTTACAATCATTTCCATCCATCTGTACAACAGGAGCAGTCTCTCAGTCTCTGTGTTTCTCATCACTCCAACAAGCGGACATGTTCCAGGTTGATCTTTCCACGTGATAATAAATACAGTACAATAAGGCAATGTTGCTATTTACATCTCTTATAAAACTGTACAGGAGAAGACAGATATGTATCAAGGTCTGTCAGAAAAATTTAAATACAACCACTTTATTTCATAGAAGATAAATAATAGCTAATTTTTAACCACTGCAAAAATATGAAAATATATGTTAGTGCAGAGAGAAAGCCTCTCCTCTTTCCACTTCTCTTGTTCACCCCTCTTTTGTGTGTGCATCCGTCTTTTTAGGAATGTGCATGCTATAATTATGGGAGGCCTTTCATACAGTAGCTACATAGTTGAGTTATTTTCTATTTTCTACTTCCTACATCGCCTCAGTCTCCTGTCAGATAAATACAATGAGCATGGGAACAAAGTGAGAGCATTGTCTTCTTATTTCAAACGTGGGCTCTCGGTGGTAGCCTGATATTTCCCAACCTTTCACACAGAATTAGTGCGCCTGCTCCTCAAAGCTCACTGTTTAAATTCTGCACATTTCCCAGTGTTTCTTTTCATTAGACGCTCACAGTGAGTAATCTCCCCTTACCAGGAATTCAGCACTTAATTAGCTCAGGAGAGAAAAAATAATCAGAGCTTTAATGGGGCAAATTTATTTCAAATTGCACACAGCAGTGTGAGCCCCCTGACGAGGCTAGTGGAGGATATTAAGCAGGGTTCTGGTGGCGGTGTGAGAAGTGGTGCTGCTGAAGGGAGTTTGAGATCGATGTACATATGAAATCTCCCAGTGAGAGCAAACAGAAACCGTGCCATAACTTCTGACTGTGTTCCTGTAACACAGCACCGGGCCCTCTCTCGGCAGTTTGGCTATTTTTATTAGCTCTAGCGTAGCTGTAAATCAGCACCACGTTAGCCACCCAACCCACCCCAGACACATTTCTTTAGTCCCATTTCTTTTACTCCAGCCTTCCGGTCTCTAACGCAGCGCAAAGTCAACAGATAATCTGCCTTTCCCTCCTCGTGTTATTTGATCACTACTAACAAACACCCGCCGCAGTCTAAGTACAGTTAGGCTGGATGGATATGTGGCTATGGAAATAGCCCTGTTGTGTACTGGGTGTGGATTGTGCCAAGATAATCAGAAGGATTTGAGGAATGCCTCTGCCATGGCTGGACTCTCAGTTTTTCTCTGTGTCTTTGGGGAACTTGAGTGCTTTGATTGCATTACGACTTCATTACTGGGTTAGTTAGCTTTGGAATAATATTTGGAGTAGAGGAATGCAGCTCAGTGACAGGCCACACATAAATTAACATCATCTGAGTAGTGTGATTATGAGGTTAATGTAGTGAAATAAATTCATGCAGCGTGTCGCTGCTTGAATGACTGTGTGCTGCAGGGGAAGACTGAGGGCCCACAATGCTTGTGTAGAAGAGAAAGCTACATGTAGACAACAAAAAAAGAGGCAAACAGGCCCGACAATCATCAGAAGGAAGAGGTCGGTCAGCCTTCTTTCTACACCCTCAATCCCACACGCTTCTTTTACCCCAGAGCAGCGCCAAGTGGGCAATTAAAAGTTGTTCTCCTCTCAGGGGTCAAAAGTCTGTGAGAAAATTTGGGATTGTAAAAGGAAGAGAGGGAATGGGGTTTAGAAGATTGAGTCCCCTTATTATTTTTGCAGGCCCCCGTGTAGGGGCTAGGCTGTCTATGTATACTCCTGCCCTTTTAGTTGTCCTTTGATGATGACATCATCATACCCGGTGCGACCGTCTCTGTAACATCAGGGCCCCTCATCGATGCTGGCATCCATGCATTTCTGGATGGTCACCCTGCGGATGGAGGGTTTGGACGTCAGCTCGGGCTTGGGCGGGAACTGCTCCATCAGGATGTGCAGGACTGAATCTATTTTCTGGTCCATCTGATGGACCTGGATTTAACACAATGACAAAAGACAAACAGGTTAGGTCAGCCGAGTGCCTCCAGCATAAACACTCTGAACATAAGTACAGCGTAGACCTGCGTTCTATAACAAAGAATGTCATTGAGTTCGTGCTTTTGTTTCACATCCATCTGCCTCTTTAATACAGTTCCATCCCAATGACAGAGCAGCGCAGGGTATAATGACATGTTAGTCTGCCAGTCGCTGTCTACCTGCTGAAGCCACTCATTACAAAAGCTGTTGAGCTATATGATCCCTGAGTGGGCAGACACACACTCACACGCACACACATATGCAGGCCGCTGTTGTTTACACACTTCCCCAACTGTAAACACAGGTGTGTTACCCAACAGAGACATATCTGACAGGGTGCAGCCCGCCTAACCACAGTGTGAATACAGATGAATGGCTCCACCTGACTGATGGAAGTAAACTCGCTGCCTGGTGACATTCAAATACAATGAGGACATCTGCATATGTACACACCCAGACACACTCGTGAACAGTGCACTGTCTCAACCACAAAAAAAGAAGGTGCTGAGACTCACTGCACACACACACAGCCTTGTGACTTCAAAGGGATTTTCTACATCTTCACAGCCTTGGCCTTGGTTTTACCTCTGTACTTATCTAGTTAGCCCTCCAGAAATACTTAGTCAGCGCACAAACACACACACACACACACACACACACACACACACACACACACAAACCAATATCCTCTGATGGCTCCAATGACTTCAAGAAACCAGGGAAAATGATAAAGATGGCGCTTCGTAAATCAAAGCCTAAACAGCAAAGCACATCAAAGAGCCATAACATCTCACGCACCAGGCAGAACAGACAGATGCAGACTCCCGTCTCTACTACTAACTGATAGCGAACAACTCCGGCCCAACTGCAGCATTTCTGGCAGGACACAGTATGATAGTTAACATCAATGGCATTTTCATAGGCTTAAGGGTATGGCCCCTCTCTCTCCCCGTCTTTTAGTGTGTGCGCCTGATGGCCCGGACGTTTTTATGGCGGAGCGGGACATTTAGCAGCTATTATTGTTGTTGAAATATGAGCCATAATAGGAAGCATAAATCTGAAATATCAGAATGCGTCACAGAGAAGAATGAAATCATATCACAGCACGCCAACGATCATAATTTATACAAAACTGAGCATTGTCGAGATGTCTGACAAACATTACGAGTCCGGACGAACTTATTAGTTTTGATTTTTTTCTTTGCCAGCAAACAACTCTGTTGTCAAATTTTTTCGGGTGGTTCAAGCTTCTAGATCTCATTACTACATAATCTATGTTTTAGAGTTGTGTAACTCTACAGTTAAATACTATAAACTTTAGGTTATGTGTAAGGTAATATGCATGTATATTGGCTGCTCGGAAGAATGACTTTTTCTTTCCATCAGTTGTAAATGTTGAATATACAGTATAATGGAGCAAGAACAACTTCATTTTGACCTTTTTTTTCCCTCTGAGGTTCACTGATGTTTCACCATCCACAGCGCTTTCCTCTGAGATTGTACCATGACCTAAATAGTTGTGCTAAGTAGACGAAGCACGCGCTGGGCCCGGATGAAGCTTAGAGAATAATAGGCTATCATAAACATGTTGGGCAGTAATCTACAGACTTATCAACATTCTCGTTGGGGCTTAAAATGGATCAGGAATTCCTCCTGCTGTGCATGTGTGTGTGTGTGTGTGTGTGTGTGTGTGTGTGTGTGTTTGTGTGTGTGTGTGTGTGAAAGGAGTTGGCCCAGGAGACTCACCGAGAGACAAGAGAACGCATTATTAGACAGGCGTGTTGCAAACACACACAACACTTGTTTATTGCCACCAACTACGCCTACGTGTGTGTGTGTGTGTGTGTGCTATCTGGGCATGAATGTGGGCGAGGGATGCAGCAGTGAGAGAGGGGAAATTGTGTGATTGCGCTGAGCTTGTGTGTCGCAAGAGTCCAACACTAGTGTGGATGTGGGTGAAAAAGATGGCGTGATTACAAATGAGGAAAGCAAAAGCAGGTGAGAGCGAATGTCGAGTTTTTAGTTAGTGTTTTTTATTAATTTTTTTTTAGGTGGACAAAATAAAAGCAACACCTTTCTGTTTGACAGTGAATAAGAATCAGGTGAATTTATGGGCGGTGGTGATTCTGTTATGCAAATATCCTGTTGTATGAGTCTACTTGTGACCACTGTTCCTCTTTGCTGACAAACTTTCCTCCTGTGTTTGACATACACCCATGTACTCAATATTGTCATGATGTGCCCTTTTCCCACATTACATTATTTTGCAGTGCTTACAACAGATGCTGCAGATTCTTACACCTTGGCACCAAACGGCGCTATTTTGTATTTCATTGAATATGGTTCACGTGAATGAATGAATTTTACTGCGCATTACATGACGATCCCTAAATTGTCATTTACTGTAAGGCCATTGTATTAGGAAGGGCGTTTTGTTAATTTGTCCACTCTGTGTGGTGTGTAAATGCTCGGGTTGGGTGTCACCCTGCTGTGTCATATAAACGCATGTGATCCAGTGACAGGTGATGCTCCAGCTGTCCCCAACCCTCCCTCTGACCACAGACAACACATGGGACAGTCACAAACAGGCCTGACACTTCAGCAGCGGGGGCTTCCCTGAACCCAGATAAGATCCCTCTGACTGAGTCCACTCACAGAGAGAGAGAGAGAGAGAGAGAGAGAGAGAGAGAGAGAGAGAGACACATGTCTAGTGTCCATTGCTATTAAGTTCAGTCACTTAATGTGAGTTCAGTTTTTGATGTTGGTCAATTAAAGATGATATAATAATTAAAGATTATTTCTATTGTTTTGGATTCACTGAGGATACACTGTCTCCAGAATACATTAGACACAGGACTGAGACCGATGATCTCATTTGTAAGAGTTTAATAAATATATTAATCGATTTATTATTTAAGCCTAATCTATAAACTGTCCAAAAATAGTGAAAATGTCCTTCACAACACGTCAAGGCTGTACATGACATCCTCAAATTGCTTGTTTTATCCAACAAACAATTCAAATCATTCAATTTACAATGTTAAAAAAGCTGAACATAGTCATATTTGACATTGTGAAAACAATGAATATTGTGTATCATTATCTTTAAAATATGGAGTGGGCGAGATAGGCAGTGAGAACACAAAGCGATATTGAATAAAAATGTCATTCACAGAGAGTTATCTACAGTACGTTTGATCTTTGACCTGCACTTCATGAACTTCCAGTCAGCGCAGTGGCCGGTGGAGACATGAAGCTTGGGGACAACGGTGGGGAGGACACAGAGCTCCTGTTCACACAGGAACACCCTTCCTGAACCACCTTCCTGCCCTCCCCCGGGACTGTCTGTCTGTTATCTGCTACAACACAACAAACACAGAAGGATACAAACAGACAAACAAACACGCATACATCATGTACATATTCTTGTTTATGCTACACTGTCTGTCACCGAGGAAACAACAAGCAAACAAGGAGTAAACAAGGGACCACATCCTTGTTAGGACATTAACTGTGGCCAAAGAGCTGGAGGGGAGGGGTTTAATGATGGAAAACTAATAAAGACCTGTTGAGAGTAAACAACTGAGTGACACCACCGGCTAAACGTCATCGCAAGCCCAACTGACGGTTTGTCCCGCAGAGTAAACAAAATCATTCATGTTCATCAGCTGGTGTAGCAGAATTTTGTTGCTCAGAATAAAACGGAGAACGTGGCTTTTTCCAATTTGGATACATTAGGTTATGAGGAATCGAGTCGTGATAAGATGAAATAACACAGATACCATGAACTTTATCATCCCCGCAGGCCACATTTTTCTAAGACACTGAGCCAGCAGCAACCATAAGGGAAATAAAAGCAGCCAGCATTAAAACGAGAACAGACAACAGCATATGTCAGACATACAGTACATTATGTCATAGATAGAGATTTGCTTTATAAACCCTACCGGAGACTTACTACAAATGTTGTGTGGCCAAGCATTGTTTAAATGCACACAACTTTATTTCGACGAAGCAAAAGTGTCCAGAGATGTCGCATATGTCAGGGATTTTTGTCAAACGTGTATAAAATGATACACAAGACAATATATTGCCTAAGTACCTCAGGATTTAATATTTCGTATTATATAGGCCTACAAGAGACACAGAATAAACTGTGAATAAATAAAATATATAGTGATATACAGCTTGAAAATATCGATTTTTCCCAACTTTAAAATTACTTGCGAAGAGATTTAAGAGGAAAATTCAAGAGGTCAAGAGGTCAATAACTTCTCTCCCTGTCTGTTCGAGGAGAAAGAGGAGAGAAGAGAGGAGAAGAGAAAGAGAAAGAGAGGAGAAGAGAAAGAGAAAGAGGAGAGAAGAGAGGAGAAGAGAAAGAGAAAGAGAGGAGAAGAGAAGAGAGAGAAAGAGAAATAATGTCTGCTTTACCATGAATGTCATGTAGAACAGCGATCCCTCACTCACACACGGCCCTCTCCAGCCGGCCGGTGCTGATAGAGCAATTCACACTGCCATCTGTTGGGGAGTTATAAAGCCTGGAGAAAAGCTTGGGGCTGCTATCGCTGCATTCTCTGATCCACGCCAAAAATTCTACCATCGCATGATTACTGACACATGGAGACGTGACATGCAAGAGGGATATGAGATACCGGATGAGGTAGAACGAGGGAGTGCGTGGTAGCCTTGACATGTAATGAATGGTAATTAGGTGTTGTGAAGTGGTGTGTCTTATTCAGCAGGGGAAACAAGGCTGGTATATACGCTGTATAGTGCGGCGGATTACTGAGTAGAGAGTCTTTCTTTAGACATACAACACACGGACGCACAGCGCGTAGGCAAACAAAAAACACAGGGACTCATAAAAAGAGACACATTTTTCTGCCCTTCTTGCTCTGTCACCTTGAGGAGGACTAAGGAATGAGAAGGAGGAAAGAGGAGTGAAAATAAAGAAAATACAAGGAGAGTAGAGTGGAGGAGACAGAGGTGCAGGGCTGCCAGAAGGAAAGACTACCAGCTCCTGGAATGTCTTGGCATCTGTGTCCGACCAGGCCGCGCTATTCAACAAAACAAGATTCCTGTCATTGAAAACGCTCTCAATCGCACGGAGACAATGGAGACAGAGCTGGGACAGAAAGCGAGATAAGACGAGAGAGGAAAACAACAGCACAGGTCACCGTCCCTCCATGCTCTAATGAATGTGTAATGTGTTTTCCCAGCGCCGTGACCTCAGGAGGCCTCCGGCTTCAACCTGTGCAACACCAGACAGTTTGAAAGCGTCATTCTTTCGCACCTTTGTTATGACTGTGCCTACTCATACAGCACTGGCATGACTCACATAATGTTCATTCCAATTGGAAAGGAAATTCTTTAATATCCCACTGGGTGCTTTTTGAATTACTAAGCGAGGTTTTGAAATGCTGTTGTGTCCTTCACTTTCACACTGAAGTCCATTTCCCTTCTGGTAAATTATCTTCAGTCAGCAGAACAGAACAATCATTTTTATGTCTTATGTGGAGTTATCTAAACTCACACTGCTACAGTGCAGTGATAAAAAAAAAAAACTTGCCATATTTATTCAATACAAAGCAAAAACCCCCTGAGTTCAGGTACTTTTGAGCAACAGTGAAAACAGCAGCTCAGTCTAAATACACCAGTAACTTAAAGGTCCCCTGTGGAGTTTTCTTGTAAAGTCATACAAGAGCACATTGTGTGAGAATGTATCCATTTCCTCCCTAATAAAAAAATCTCCAAAGCCATTTTTAAACTATATTTGCAAACCTGCATTGTTTAGAGGCTTCTTCCCTGACTTTTGGTACATTGCTACGTTTCTTGCCGTGTTTCCACCACCAACTGTAAATCAGAGGAAGAGCACAAAACCATCGGCAGGAATGCGTATTGATATTTTTTGCATAAACAATGGCTCAAAAGAATATATGTAATGTGGGAAGGGTCTCTCATAGTGACAAACTCACAGAGAAACAGAGAAACTCAGCAGTCCCGCTTAGCACTACAGAGCATTTTAGCATGTTTTTCTTATTTTTAAGGTCTTCACCTTTATTGTTTTGCTTCACTCTAACCCATTTTTTATCAGCCCACTTCCAGCTGCACCAGGCATCTGCTTTCAGCAACAACAATAAAAAAAAGCTCTGATAAGCCCATTGTACACCACCTGCCCATCACCAAATGGGGACCAGACTAGAGCTAAAAAGAGTGATTTTCAAACTTGGATTCATCAGGCTGTCAAAAACATTTCCCTAAATGAAGTGCACGTTCATCATGTTAACTTTTTCAGGTGATAATAGGTCAGTGTTCGGGGGTGTTAACAGCTTGTTCCACTGCCCCCAAGTGACCAAAAATATCAATGCTCTAAGTAATGACATTCAGATGTTGGATTCTCTTATACGGGTTAAAGCCACTGTTGTGTTTTATCAACTTGCAACAGCAAGCAGCAAAATGTAAATTGATAAATTAATATAAATCAAAATGTGTTACTATGTGCATTTATCCAGTAAAACATGGAGACTAGAGAGGTCGTCATTTCTAGTGATTTTCCATCTCTGTTCTTGTAAATCCTACAGTATAATAGCCCACAACAGCAAAGGGTCAGTCCAGGTGAATTTCTCTGCCTTTCCATAGATCCCCTGTGCTGCTCACCCAGACTGCCCTGCCTGGTCTTTGTGTTTCACCTACACACACACACACACACACACACACACACACACGAACACACACGATCCAGCGTTTCTCTCTTAACACAATGGACAATGCAGAAAAAGCAACAGAGGGTGTACACACTGGCCTCGCTGGTGGGCCAATAACAAGCTAGCATTACACAGAGGTCATCATTATCATCACTGTGACAGGCCTGCATGAATGGAGAATGGAGATCAGGGGTATGTG
>NW_019522827.1:1358471-1369786 GCF_002814215.2 Seriola lalandi dorsalis | reverse complement strand
GAGAGTCAAGGAAGAGGGAAATTAAAAAAAAGCCAAAAGAAAAGGAAAATAAATTTGAAAGCGGTGGTGACTTTTGTCTCCAGGGGTTAACACACACACGCACGCACACACACACACACACAGACACACACACACACACACACACACACACACACACACCACATTAAACCAGGAAAGTCGGTCAGGCCGCAGTTGTGCTGATATTGTCAAAAGAATGGACCATTGAAAATAATAAATTCAACACAGCTGCACACAGGTTTATTTTCAGACCTTCAGGTAAAGAGCAGCATACTCACCCCCTGAGTAGTGACATTTAATTGCACACCACCACCTTTACGTTTTTATGGAAAGTTGTTAGTAGAGGTTTGTGACATTAGGCAGTAATGCTTTTAATTTGTTTTACCTCCTGCTCTGAAAGCCAGCTGGGTAGGAATTTGTTAGGGATGGGAATCATTTCAGCTTCCTGCGAATTAACTGAGTTCTCTCCTTCACTGACACATCAACATGGACCATTCCTGCAGCTGATTGGATGAATCCTTCTGACATTCAAAATTGAGAAAACATGCGTGGCAGCTGTTCTGGAAACAGTATTAAATTTCTGTTTAATTGTCACAGTTTTTTTTTAAAAGTAAACTCAAGGTAAAGAACAGGCGGCGCAGTTGCGTAATCGTGCTTCATTTAATGAGGCTTGTTTATGACTTTTCAGAGTCTCGTCAGTGAGTCATATCATTACCACTTAGCTGCTGGGCTCAGTTGATGCACAGTGTATATTTTACAAATTAAGCTCTTGTCTCAGTAACTGAATTTGAAAGATTTAGGATGGTTTCATGAGCTTACACTTTCCTATTCTCCTACACAAATCTGCTGTACTTTGCTGCATGTCATTTTCAATTATTCACAGTTTAACTTAGAGCTGCTACAGAGTTCTCAATTTCTATTTTTGGAGTTTTCAAACAGAAGATCTGGGTAATGACCAGCATCTATAAAACACAGCTTTTGTTATCATCTTCAGAAGAGGTGTGGAATTTGCTTCGGAGACTTTCAGCTGGGGAAACACATAAATGTGCATTGAACAGCCTAGTGAAGTCACTAAATTTATAAAGCACATTTAAAACAAGCACGAGCGCTTTGCAAACGTTCAAAGAAACCTTGTAAAATCAAAGACACCAATCAAACCACACAGATATACATCGTAAAAGAGAAATACAAACAGAAGCGAAGACGTATCATTGTTTTATGTCGAGCGCGAGCCGGTGGTTAAGTGAGGCCAGAGGAGGAGATGGATGGATAAATGGATGGATGAAAGACGGGAGGAGAAAAAAAAAAGAAAGAGAGGAGGACAGTCAGGGAAACTTCAAAAGGCTCTGGTGGCCCTTTTTCTTAACAGTTTGTTTTTGCTGCCTTGTGAGTGTGTTGACTCATCTTCTGGGCTCTTTCATTTTTGAGGGGAGGAGGATTGTGTTCAGTTTCTGGGCCTGAACCATGATTATGAAATGTGATAGCATCTCATTATTGGTGTGTTTGTGTCACTGTGTGTTTAGATCAGCTTTCATGAAACAGTGTGCAACTCTGGTAATGTGTTTTGGCTTTTTGGCTGTGTATGTATGTGTGTGTGTGTGTGTGTGTGTGTGTGTGTGTGTTAGGTATTATTAGTCATCTGTATATTTCAGTAGTTTCAAGCTTCATATGTACAGTACAGTCGACTTTGTGTGTGCAGTTTTGTGTGTTTTGAGTTCAGGCTTCCTGCTGTGAACCTGATATAAAATTCCAAGACTTTTTCAAGACTTTCCACAACTTAACCTTAAAATGTTCTTCCTCTCTGGTTTTTCGAAAAGGGCTCGACAGTCTGGTTTCCATACAGATAAAGAGAGAGCAGCTGAAAACCACCAGCTAATGCAGTGAAATGTGTGAAACTGCCAGTCTGGTATATTCATGTGACCCATTTGTAAAACTTCCTCTGAGAATTTATTCATACTCAAGCTCATGATATTACACAAATTCCTGTATGGAGTAATGCTTTGTGAAAATGAAGCTAGGAGCCAGCACCCTCAAAGTGTACGCTTCGTATGAGGTGAGCTGGGGTCATGCCTTGCAAGTTGAGAGAGAAGGAGAAAGATGGAGAACAACAACGACAGACCGCGTGAATGAATCCTAAACCAACGTGTCAGCTGGACTCAAATTCACCAACCCAACGAGCAACCAATCCGCTCCACCAGTGGCCCCGGTGCCAACTGGAAAACAGAACTAGCCCAGCTCAGATTCACCACGGGCCGGGCCGCTGCCAAGGAGAATGGATTCACTTTAACGCTGGCAGATACAATATGTTCTTTGTATTTGTAAAAAGCAGGAGAAAGAGATGGACAGAGAGAGAGAGAAAGAGAAAGAGAGAGAGAGAGAGAGAGAGGGGGAAAGAGAGGAAGAAGAAATGAAGGGTGAGGCTGGATGGGAGCGGTGCGGATGGATTGCTTCTGGGCTGAGAGAAGGAGAAGAAGGGGGGAGTGAAAGAGGGAAATGGTGGTTATGTTTTAAAGAACAGGAAATCAAGTGAGAGCACCTGATGCACATGATAAGTATCAAGGGCTGCGCCACGTGCCGCTAAACTGCAGCCAAAGCTCTTTTCTGCAGGGGTGGTGGTGGTGGTGGTGATGGTGGTGTGTTAAGGGGGGTGTGTACCGGCTAATCTCTCTTCTGAGTGGGCGCGCACTCAAAGCTGCTTTTGTTTCTGAGGGCTACTTTCACGAGGACGCACAATCCCCCCGCGTCCACTCCTCCTCCTCCTCTCCTTCTCTTTTTTCCCCCTTTTTATCTCTCCGTTGTTCGGAGCACACTCCTTCTCTCCGAAACACTGTGGGTGTTTTATTTGATTTACTGATCATTCTGTTTAGACATGACTGTGAGGCTGTGAGAGAGAGAAAGTGCGTGCGTGCGCATATGTGCATCCCCATGTGGCGTGTAGGTGTATGCGTGCGTGCGTGCGTGTGTGTGTGTGTGTGTGTGTGTGTCCATGCACGTACGTACGTGTTGGAAATACTGATGGTCTTTCATGTTGTCAGAAGGTAAAAAAAAAAAAAAAAGAGCCCTAAGTCAAAACAGCCAGAGAGAGTGTTGGGTGAGGGAGAGGCTTTGATGTTGTGTTGGAGGTGCATTAAGCGTTTTTCACGTTGAGGGATGTGAGGGTCGGCGAACTGTTACGGCAAACAAAACAAATGTTCAGCATAAACAAGCCAAAAGAGATGAATTATGGGAAGAGAAGAAGCTGCTGTCAGCTCAGAGGAACATGGGTGTGGGTGAGGTATGATGTGTCATATGTCATTTTAATTGAAAACATGATGAACATTTAATGCCATGAATGCCAAATAATATATATTTCTTAAAGCCGGGAACAGACAAAAATCTTTATTTTTGTTTGTAATTGTTGAGGAGTTTTATTTATAAAATTGGACAGAAGATAATTCAAATATCACAAAAGATATCATCAAAGGGAAACATTTTTATCTTATGATTATGATTGTGTGTCTTTATTGTGTGAATTCAGTTCCCCAGAAGTTTGAACAAATGAGAAAAACACAAACTCAAATGTCCATTATCCTCCATTACATGTGAAACCCATAAAAACAAATCATCGTCGATCCATAAACACGCCAACCTCCACGCTGTTTTCCAGGAAGCTGTCACCACACACGGCTTTCTCTAGCTCATGCGACCGAACCGATAAAAGCACTCAAAATGGTTTTTAGTAAGTAAAGTCAAGTAAACACACTGGGGCGGGTGAGGAGCGAGGGAGGGAGGGATGGAGGGAGGAAGGCAGGCAGGCAGGGTGGAGGGCTGAGAGGAGAGGGTGGTGGGGAATAAGCAGTTGCCTGATGGACCATTTGTCCTCAGAGACAGCTGGACATGATCTGCTCCTAACTGGTCCCCAGTGTGGAGGCCCTTGTGAGGACAGGACACGGCTACAGGCACATAAAAGAGAGCAAAACATAAACAGCAGACGACTAAAAAAAAAAAAAAAAAAAGGTGGACACTTGAGAATTTTGTCATGTTTCAACACACACAAATATATAAATACATAAATACTGTGTAAACCAAACATATGCGCACAAACACCCAAACAAAAATGTGTACTTGCACACACACAAGCAGAGTTTCTAGTTATTTAAGGCCTCTTCTCTTCTAGGAATGATTTCAACACATCCAATGAGGCAAACACTAATATTTCTTCATGGTTGCCACTAATTGGGGAAGATGAATAGCCGTCACATGACTCAATCAGGACAGTTTGATTACATTCCCCTGTCTCCTTAGAGCTAATAAACAGCTCAGTGACGTGGCGGCGCTCTAAATTTTATCAGCGCAGCAGCAATGACTCAACAGACTTTGAATTACTCACACTTATCCATTGACAAGAAAAGAAGAAACACGTGCACACAAATGCTGATATGCACCTCCACAAAAACATGAAGGGAGAGTGAAAAGGAGCAGCAGCAGAGCAGGGTTTGGGCGCTTTCGTGTTTAAAGGTAATCTGTCAGCTGCTGCATATCTGCGTGTTTATCCTACAGCATGTGTCTGTGTGTGTGTGTGTGTGTGTGTTTACGAATGTGTGAGCATGTGTACGTGCACCTCGGCAAGCGATTTGGAGTTTGCATCCAGGGTGTGGCCACGCATGCGGTTGACACAGGGTAGTCTTTATAAATGAGGAACTCTCACCCCCCCACACACCCCCCACTTGCCTTCTCTCTGCCAGCTGCCACAACCACCAAATGCCCCCCCCCAACCAAACACACACACACACACACACACGCACACACGCACGCTCTCCCCACCCCACCCACCCCCCCTCCTGTGCCAGGCTGTGGTGGCAGCCAGCGTGGCATCGTCAGTCACCGGGGAGGTGCCATGTTACTACGGCCACTGCTGTAGGTCGGCCACACTGTGGCTTTGTTCTCGTCATCAATAGGCCAGTCAGCCTGATATTATAAATGACAAGGGGCGTGCCAGCACTTTGGTCTAGGTTGAGGGCGACTATTGAAATGGATACTAATGGCATCGTGGCTTATGCACAGAAAAGAATTTCCCTCAACAACACAGACCATTCTGTTCAATGACAACCTAAAACACTTAAGATATATATATGAAAATATAAATATAGTATCGGTGCCGTGCTACTCAACTACTTTTTTCAATTACTATTAAGTCAGCGTTAGAAAACCAAAAGTTCACGAAGGTCTTTAAACTGCGTGATCAATTGTGAGATCTTCACAATTGAGAAGCTATGACCAGTGACTGTGGATGATGCTGATCATTTTGTGTCGGTCAGATAATTGAATACTCACCTTTAAAAGACAATAATTATTAATTACTGTGGTTTCTTTCACAAAGACAGGACTACAATGCTTTAGAATTAAAAACAGTTTTTTTTGTGATGCTAAGTTTGAGCTCTGTGGCGAGGAGCAGTGTTAATAGGCAAAATGTTCAGTACCAGTGGTCTCTACATCACACTCAGCATCCACTCAGGTACAACTCCTCCTTTTCTGAAAAATGTTCCGAACTATAAACCACCGAGCTACTTAGACAAGAGAGAGAGACATGATACAACTCACATGCGATGTAAACAAGAGTTGCCTAGGTACAGTGGAAGGAATTAAAGATGATGTGTGTGTGTGTGTGTGTATCCCAGACAGAGAGAATCCCCCATGCCCCGCCCCCCGCCAGCTGTCTACCCTGCCCAGACAGTGGCCCTGTGCCTGGTGCCATGGCCCCCGACGGCATGCCAGCTGATCCTTGGGCGCAGGAGTCAGCCTGACCCCAACCAACCCCCTTTCCACTTTTAACCAGCATTAAAGCCATTATTTCAGATAGAGCCTTATTATGCTATGCGGCCACAGCTGGCCTCATACACAGCCAGAGAGAAGGAAAGGAGGCGACAGCATAGTAAAGCAATGAGAGACAGAACAAGAAAGAGAAGAGACATCTTGTCGCCCGTTTGTCTGTTTCCAAATATAGCATCTTTTCCGCGTCCCACTCAGCCTCTTGTTTCTGTTATGGTGGTGTTTTTTCCTCATCAAAGACGCAGACATGAGAAGCGGTGTTGGTAGGGAGCCTCGCTCGGTAAAGATGTTTGTTTGGCTTTTTGAGGAGTGATGTTTTGATGGCGTCTGCACATGTCGAGGGGAAGCTGGGGAGGATGATTTGCGCAGACTGGAGACGCCTGGTTGGCCAGTGACAGTGTTTGGAGACACGCGATTGGTCAGAGTGTCCGGGGGAACTGCAGAGAGGTCACTGGGTCTAAGGAGCACTCAGGACTTTGCTCATTTAACTGTAAATCACGCAAAAGCAGAATGTTAGAAAATGTGAATGAAACAGCTTCCTTGTGGCATTACCAAATGCTGCTGGAATGACATGTGGACGGACTATTTCCCATTTAAAGTGGACAGGGGAATCTGGTGTTATTCCAGAGCCAAATTTCATAATAACTCCCATCAACTCTGCTTGATGACCCTACATTTTTTCCTGAGGACCGACAGCGGGCCTGCCAGGCTCAGCAGACAAAACAAGACATGAAACTGATAAGGCCAGATGAAACTATTCCACCCATTTGGCCGGCCACCATGGCCTGCTGAATATCCTCTGTTCACTACCTCCGCCTTAAAGCTGCTACTGTAATTGAATGTGTACATCGGTGTGTATGAGGCAGTTTTATGGCTGTTTTTGCTTGTATTCCTTCACATTCTTCCGAGTCTCAGCAATAAAGTCATACAGCATTAGCTACAAGCAGTTCCTGTTATCACTGAAACCAATAATCACCTGAAAAAAAAGCATTTGAACATTTTGTAACTAAGAGGTAAGATCGTAAAGGTATTTAAGGAGTGTCCGACTGCTACCAGTGCTACAGAGCAGTGTTTTCACAAGTGGCTCCCTCATTTGTTTGTGCCGGCATATAAGGACGAAATGCACATTCCTGACGATGAGTGTTCATCATCAGCGAAAACAATAAAATACTTTTAAAAAATGTGTTCGTCTGCTGACTCATGTCTTTCTCTCGCTGTCGTCCGCATGCAATTTCCTGCTTCAGTGCAGCCATCCGGTGTGTTTGTAGCGTCTCAGGTATGCCAATAATGACCCGGGGAAGTGTGTTGGCCGCCAGCTTCACCTTGTATTTAGCCCTCGCATTCCCTGCGTGGTAACCCTTATCTGATCGACTCTCGCACAAACAGGAAGGTATTTAATCATAGAATCAGTAACTACTTTCATTTTAGATATATGGAAGGGGGCGAAAGGAGAGAGGGAGGGAGAGAGAGATAGAAAGAGAGAGAGAGAGAGAGAGAGAGAGAGAGATGCACAGCTGTCTGGGTACAATCACTCTCACAGTACCTATTCACTGTCATTTGAGAAGGCCAATTGCCTCTTGTCATCAGGGTAAAAGCAAGTAGTGGGTAAAGACACACATGCTGCCCCCCCCCAACACACACACACACACACACACACACACCCACACCCACACGTGTAAAAATAGAGGCCCACTGAGCGAGCTGCTGCCGTGAATGGCCAATACAGTACTCATACCAGAGCTTTAACATCAGCATCAACAACACAGTCATTAATTTTGATTCATAGCGCTGCCTCAGTTGGGATTTAAATAGATTAGAGAGCATGAATAAGACAATTCAGGCCTGGGTTTAACCAGAGACAGGCTCTGTGTGACACCCCGGTTTTAGAAAAGCTACTGGTGTGTTAAGCTCATGTACATGTATGCACAGATTTCTGCACACGCTTGCACACAGGCCCAATCATACACACACAAAACGCTTAAGGCAGCACACACACTCACAGACGTACAGCACAAACACAGAACCACACGCCTTCTTCTCCACCTGTTGTTCCCCCCACAGCGATGTGGGACCTTCTCTCAGCCCTCGAGCCTCCAGCTGTTGGGTTTGGGACGACAGACGCACATATGTGCCCACCCCCCACCCCCCCCATGCCTGCTGCAAAACCAGGCTGGGTATTATTTTTAGCTTGTAGTAAACAAAGAGCCAGGCTTTCATCAAACACAACCCCCTGCCCTTCTCTTTCTCTCTGTTTTCCCTGCCTCTCCATCTCACACCGTCTCCTCCGTCACTGTCCTTCCCCTTCAAAGGAAGCAGTCAGGACAGATCACAGTCCTCATTTAGATGATTGTTGATCTAGAAAAGGGGAGGAAATGTGGCATTACTCAGGAAATGTCTGCAGGTAGCCAAATCTTTTCAAGTGCTGTGCTGAATTAACTCCTTCTATTTTTAACAACCACACCACCTTGGCACACTGTGCCCACTGTCTGTCAGTGAAAGACATACAGAGACATGTTCTGCTACTGCCACAGTTACTACAGGACATGCTGGAAATATACAGTTATACAGTGTGTGAGCCATTAGCTGTAACCCACCCCCCACCCCCCCACCAACTGAGTCTATTTTGGGCTCAGTAAATACAGAAAAAAAGAGGTTTGCGGCTAAACGCGAGAAAAAGGAAAGAGGAAAATTAAACTTCCACATGTATTGCTGAGCGTTCATCACTTAGTGTGGAAAAAAAACAGAAGACTTGGCTAATTTGATGTTGTACAATTTTCTCCCGGGTGAGCACATGCGATGAGAAAGGAGGGGAAGCCACCCAAGTTGGTCGACGGTGGCTGAATGCCACTCCTCTTCACAGATCGTGGGTTTGCAATAGAAGGAATCGCTCGGTGTCACACATCACGACACTTGAGGTCACATTATCGTGCCGCCTCAGGCAGGATGACTCAGACAGAACCGGCAGTGAAAGGCCGAGGAGATCTTTGCCCGATCAGACCCACTGCTCAGGTTTGTTAGAACAGTGGTCACCAATCTCTTCCAAGCAACGATCACTTCTCTTGCAGCGGTAAAACGCAGAATAATGACTCTTCTCTCTTTTCTCTTCTTCTGTATATTTTTTTTTTACTGCAGTACCTTTGACCACAATCATGACTAGTGTGTTATATGTTAGTATAAAAGTATCAAATTAAAGACCCTCACCTCCCCAACCCTAACTAAAGGAACACAATTTAAAGCCTTAGTGACTGCACTATATGAAAAAAGGGAGCAACTCTTTACTAACAAGTCATAAATAGCTTTTTCCACTGGGTTGGGACACCCATGCTGTGCAATGCAATGAGCAACCACTATCAGATTTTGTGGTGCACGCACAGCAAGAGTGATTTTCCATCCAACAGAGTGGTGCAATAAAAAGGCATTGTTTACTTGTATGGCATGTGGGAGATATGCTGGATGATACAGACTACAGTGAGACTGTCACCTGCAGCTTTTTTTTAAAAATCCAAACTCCTCAGTGTGGCTCTTTCTTCTTTTACCATTCCTCCATGCAACACTTAAAACTGTGTATTAATATCTTAAAGTGCTGCAAATGTGTATATCCTGTTGTCAATGTTGATGTCAAATACAATTCATTTTGTACTCTTTTACTCTTTCTGTTGTTTTACAATAAAAGCATACATGCCATTCGCCATTCAGCTGTCGGAGAATATTCAATTCAAATTCATGAAAATTGACAAACTGAAAATGCTTTAGGATCAACCGCTTGATCCCAATCAATGGGTTGGTGAAACATTTTCTTCGGGGTCTATCACTACATGTGCATATGTATCTTTTATATTTTGATAGCAGTGTAAAAACATTGCTATATAGTTATAGATAAAATTGTCTGTATGAATATATATATTATCCAGATGAGAATGTCTTGTTTTCCTTCGCGACGTCATCTTTAAAACCAGAGATATTGAAGAAATGCCAATACTGAATAACAATATCTCTGAGACACGGCAAATCTCCATTGTCTCATTGTAAATATTATCATACAACCCATTCCTTGCTCCCTCCATACAGGCTTGTCCAAGTGTCTTTGCTGAATATTTACTTGAGGACACCAAAGGGTGGAAAACTAACAAGACGGGAAGCAAGGTGAGCACACATAGCCTTATTTGGAGGACAAGTCGAACAATAGCCTTCTAGCGTAAGTCTGAGTACGCCAGTGACGTTTTGTCACTTCCAGGCATGAGTAAGCAGGGGTCCCACCAGCCCTTACTTCCTCAAAATACACCCTGAGTCAGGAGGTGGCTAATGAGACTCATCCTCCAAACGTGTGTGTGGGTGAGTCCATGTGACCGAATACGTAAGTGTGTAGGTGTGTGTATAGAGGTTCCTGATTCCTGAGACGCACAATTCTTTGGCTCACAAACACAGACACACACACACACACACACACACACACACACACACACACACACACACACACACACACACACACACAAGGCCTTGTCTGGTGACACAGCACTAATGGCAGTGAGGGTGTATTGTGAAAACAGAGAGCTGTATGCTTTGCTGGTTCTGAACAAGGCCGGAGGGTCTGAGCTCTGATCCTGATTAACCTCTCTGTAGCCAACCCCTAACATCCGGACCACTCCTGCCAGCACACTAGTGAACCATCAACTAAATACCTGGGAGGATGCTACAAGACCAGTGGTAGTCGTGGATGTGCACACAGCAGATAGGAGCGCTATGAATCAGATTGAAAAGCACTTGCGAAAATAAATTTGGAGAGTTCAGCTAAAAATGCAATGTTAGCCAACTGTGAAACTAATGTGAAACTGTCTCCTTATGACGCACATTTCTAATGCAGTTTATAGTAAAGAGGATCAGGAAATGAGAAGTGTAGGAACCCAGAGAGAAATGATCTTCTAGTAGTGCCACAATTTAAGATGATTACTGTGTGAGGAGCTCAGCTACATACAGTAGAAAAGTAATAGTAGAAAGTAATCTCTGTTTTTTTATTTGCATTTTAATTTTAGGGAATGACACTGGCTCTTTATCAACACAGAAGTTCGAAAAACTGCAGTTCCTCTAATGGCCACTTGAGGCGGGGGAAGTCAAGCGGGCAAGTCAATCTCCATAGACTCCCATGTTAAAATGTTCAACTTTACAGCAGAAATAAACATGTTTACATCCTGGCACAAAAAACGGTTTTGATCTCTGTAGCTAATTTCCCCCTTCATGACAACTGTACGGGGGTGAATTTTTTTCATAACTCCCCCGTTTCAATTTCATTAAGGGTTAAAGTTATGCGTAACTGAGGGCGTGGCTGCTTTGAGAGACAGGTGAGCTTATGCTAAATCAGGAAGCACCGAAGTCCCAGCTCCACACACGCCCCACCTCTTTGCCCATTTTTGGATTGGACAGGAGTTAGGCGGAGTCAGGCACTGCCGTGATGGTTACAGCAGAGCAGCTCACTCAGCTTCAAAACTGCTCCT
>NW_019522827.1:1334654-1358451 GCF_002814215.2 Seriola lalandi dorsalis | reverse complement strand
GGGGGGGCTCTCAACTGGTAGAGCACGTACCACTTAGGCTCAGTCCTTACCACCCTTTGCTCTCTCCCCAACTTTCCTGTCTCTCTCTCACTGTCCCTATATCAATAAAGGCAAACAATGCTCCTCAGAAACCTATGGGTGATGTCACAGAGGCTACCTCCATCTTTGTATACTAGTCTATGATATTAACATATTGTGCTGAAACAATTATTATTTTTATTGATTAGTTTCGGGTCAAACAGGCAAAATAAGTGATTGGGAGGCCTGAGAACATATGATGGATACTTTTCAAAACAAATTTCACATTATAAAGATCAAATGTATAATCAATTAATCGAAAAGATAATTAGCAGATTAATCAATAATGAACCTGTTCTTAGTGGCAGCTGTATTGCTGTGTTAGGTAAATAAAGTGCTGAAAAAAAAGGACTGAGGTGAAAGGAATTTCTTGATATTGAATTGATCATGACTGCAGAGGGAAATTATGGATATCTCAGGTAATCAAAAAAAACCAAAAAATGATCTAGAAGAAGTAAAACAAGAGAGGAACTAAAGTGCAGAGCAGCCTATATATGGAAAATAGAAGTGGCTGTAAAATTTTTACACTTCTTCTGCCCTGTGATGTCAGACATGAAACCACCGCTATTAGCAAAAGAAACGTGGCCGTGATGCAAATAAAAACACCCTCAGGACCAATGGCTTCCTTTGGCTAATTGGTTGACCTCCAGTGATGGGAAGGATGTCTATCCTGCCTAGAAATATTTATAGGTCAAGAAACAAACTAACATTGTCCAAACAAGAAGCTAAAAACAGCCTCTTTTTTTTGACAAATAAAATAGAAATGATTCAAACACTGTAAACAGCTGATGTGCTGGTGGGAGCCCAAGTGCAAATAAACACATCAGGAAGGAAGACAGAGTGAAGGCTTTTCCGGAACAAATCCTTGTCCAAACAGAAAGACAGACAAGGGTTTGTTTGTCTCGCTGGCCTCTTGACCTGGGCTTTGTGGTGGCAAACTCTTGAGATTTGTTGTGGAGTTAGTGAGTTAGCTCAGCAGTTAGCAGACAGCAGTGACGGAGTGATATTTGATGACATGCTTTAACCCTGCTCCTGCTGTGGTTACTTTAGTGTCATCGCATCGCTATCCTACACAACCTCCTCTTTCCGGCAACAAACGGTGCTTCCAGAGGGGTTCATACTATAGAAAAGCTAAAGCAGCACTCACACAGTTGTTACACAAGCACAAGTCGGAGAAAGCATGCTGACCGCAGCACTCTCCCCTAATGTGATAACACAGAACAATCTGGAGACGTAACTCTAGCCTGCGATAAGTAGAAAACTGTTTACTTTGGGTCATTACAGAAGATATGTCACTTATCCAGAGCATGGAGATAATTTCTGCCACGGCAAATATCTTTCACGGATATAACCTCCTGTTATTTCATTGTCAAGGTCAAAGCCATCTTTTGCATTTCAAGGGGAAAGAATCTCTTCAGGGCAGAGACAGATACTTCACCTCAACGCCAAGGAGCAAACCTAACAAAATCTTTTTACCCTTTCGTAACCAAAATATGTTTTTTTTTAAGATTTGCGATTTTTAAGATCTCCAATGTGAATCCCCGGGCCAGACGGTAAAAGTTTAACCCTTGTTCAAATAGACAATGTCCTCTGACACATGGGAGTGACAACCTGGAGATAACCAAGCTCACATGTTTTTTTTTTTTTTTTTTTGGGGGGGGGGGGTTTCACTCTGGGGATAGAAACATGTAGATGTTTTCTACTACACTCAACTACACTCAGCAAAATGCAAGAAAAGCTGATTGCCACAGTTTGCAGCTTCCCCTTTCAATATTCAGTTAAACATGTTTAACCAGTAACTGAGACTTTAACAGGGGAAATTAAATACTTTGTTGTCATGGCAACAGGGGGAACTAACTGGAAAATCAGAACAGAAAATGTAAATTAAATGTTCAACAGTAAAACATGTGAAAGGCGAGACTGAGACTGTTATTTGATATCAGTCTATCAAAATTCCAGGTTACTCATTTGTTTCAATGAGACAAATGTGCTGACACAATACATGTACTTCATAAAAAAAAAAGAAATCTTCACCAGTTTATTCCGTCTCAGGTTTTGCCACAGTGCAGGGCTGCGTCATCCAGCAACACACTGCACTGGCGACTCAAATATGTGAACAGATGGATAACAGGTTAAAAAACCTTGCGTGTATGTAGCTGTGTTCTAGTTCTACCGTTGCGTACAAGTATTGAGACAAAGAAGAGAAGAAGAAAATTTGGAAAAGTTGGGAAAACCCTGCCTGAAAGTGTTTGACTCATTGGTATTCTCCTGAGCAAAGATGTCCTGGATTGCGGAGAGGGATAGCATCAGGAAGTTCCTATCTCTCCTTACGCACTGCTGCACGTTATGTCATCGACTTCCCCGGTCAAGTCTGACTTATTAAAATATTCCTCGCATTAGATTTGTATTCTGAGTATGAATCTCGGGGAATATCTTCTTCCAAATGGCACGCAGAGAAAGCGGCTATTGTTGTAAAGGTGAAGGAATATGGACTGTTTTCACCAGGCTCAGGGATGTGCTGACTTTATGTGTGTGTTAAGAGGCCCACTATCAGATTCAGGCCTGGTCCCTCTGGGCTATAAAGCCCGGTGTTGGATCACCACTCTGCTGGGGCCTGCAAGGGCTCAGTATAGAGGGGAGAGGGAGGGATACTCACAGGGGCTGCAACAGGAGTGTGCTGGGGTTTTTTTTTTTTTCTCTTCTGCTTCCTTTCCCATCTCTGTGTTTCTAGATGAACTTCTTTTTCTCCACACTGAAAAGGCTGTCTCTCTCTCTCTCTCTCTCTCTCTCTCTCTCTGTATGTGTGTGTTTTTTTAGAGACCTACTGTTTTTCTTCATCTCTTGAATTCCCTTGGCTCATCAGTCTCCTCATTTCCTGTTTAGTTCAGTTTTTCTTTCTTTTCTGACCCTTTACAACTCAAACTCAATTTTTCAAATTTAAATTTGCTTTCCTTTTTTTTTTTTTTTACTCTTTCAATCAAATTATCATCTTTCTTTTCATTTTTTGCCTAATTTTATTTAAAAAAAAAAATAGGCCTGTCACAAAAACTGTATCGGTGCATTTATTTATTCCATGCATAATCAAATGTCTTTAATTATCAGCTATGCCATACAATTCTTACATAGCCATTACTCTCTACAAAAATAAAAAATAATCTGTTCCAACTTTGGGAATATTTAGTTGCACAAATCATTCCAAGCCTAAGGACATACACTGCAAAAATCTGCATCATGATAAATAAGGTCTTTCCATTATCAAGCTCTGAATGTGTTATTTTCTTAAAGTGAAAACTTATATGCAGTAAGTTAATTGTAGATTGAAAACAAGTTACAAAATATCTCATTAGAAAAAATGTCTGTTCGAACAGTGGACAAAAACCTGGAGCTTTTTGTTCTTTCTTTTTTACAGTGTAAAGATGTCTCCCTCTCTCTCCCTGCATCACCTCACTGTCCTCCAGCTTGGGAAGCCATCAGCGAGCCTCTCTGGCTGGCCTGCGGTGAGGCACAGGGTTATGGCTCTGGCTATTGAAACGCTGCGCAGACAGACAGACACACACACACACACACACACACACACACACACACACACACACACACACAGGTGGTGTTTCACTTTCACTCCGGGTAGAAAGTGACTGACTGACTAAATATGACTGGGCTCCCTCTGTCCTTGCACATCTGGAGTGGGCTGAATGGAGGGAGGGAAGGGGAGGGGAAGGGTGTGCGGAGTGGTGAATGGCAAAAACGCAAAGACAGAGCGTGTGTGTCTGCATAGAGAGCGGCATGATATGTGTGTTGTGGTTCTGATCTCTTCATTTTTGTGGATGAGAGGGTGCTTGTGTGTATGTAAAGGTTGAAGGCAGAAAGATCAATATAAAGAACGTTTTCTATGAACATTTTACCACTTAAAGATTTTGAATCTACTTCTTAAAAGACATAAAAGTTTGTAGAAAAATTGCTTTAAATGCTTAAAGAAGAAAAGGACGCATGTGCCTTGTAAACACACAATTCCTATCTAATCTATTGCTATTGTTTATTTTATGCTGATGCATTTATACCCAACATGTATAAAAATCTATGTGACACAGTATGAATTTATCAAATATGAAAAATGAATCAGTGTTTGTGGGTTTTGTGCGTTTGAACTATCACTTCCTTAGCAGCACTGTTCCTGTCAATAATGTAACTGAACTTAACGACTAAAAGAAAGTGAGAGGAGAACCGACAAAATCAAGTAATGACGGCCGAGAGAAAAAGGGAATAAGAGTCAAAAACAGATGAAAAAGTAGAGAGAAGACAGAAGGCTGCGAGTGTGAAGGACAGAGAGAGAGAGAGAGAGAGAGAGAGAGAGAGAGAGAGAGACAGATGTTCCAGTGCTGCTGCTCTGCCCAGCGAGGGGAAGTGAAGCGTGCAGCTGCAGCTCTCGATGACGAATCATTTCCCAGATCAAGATCCATTTAAAAACAGGCAGGAAATTTCCAGTTACTTCATGTGTATTGAGCTGATTACCTGCACAAAGGAGAGTCCAGCACTGCCTCAACACCCACAGGATCAAACCTTTTATGACTGTCATACACACCTCATGAGTACTAAATTCACGCATGAATAAAGGGATATCAACACACACGTAAACACACACACACACACACACACACACTTTTGATTGCCACAGGACTGAACAGAAGTATCTGAACATCATCATTAGCCATGAAAGAGCAGGACTGAATTGAGTGAGACCTATCTATCTGGAGACTCCCTTTTAGTGCGAGTTGAATAAACACATAAAAGTAATTAATGTAAAAGAAGAGCGAGCCAGGCCCTTGAACTTTGTTTTTCTTGCGCTGCCTGGTGAGCGGTGTGCCGGTGAGGTGCAGCCGCTCTTCATCTGTGTGTGTTGGAGTGCGCTTCACAGAGGGCTACCGCTACGTTTGGCAAGGGAGGGGTCCCCTTCACACAGCTGTGCAAATCTTCCTGAGGATCACATCCGTATGTATGGTGTGTGTGTGTGTGTGTGTGTGTGTGTGTGTGTGTATGCGTCCGTTTTAGCATCGGCACCTGTACAAAATCTCACCGTCTCATCTCGGAGGCCCCCTAAAGAACTCGACACCGGGTCCTGCTCAATAGCAGCCCTCGCACCGCCACACCGTCCAAAAGCAACAGCGGGGCTGGGGAGGGGGACTCCAGCGATTCTGCGGCACGTGCCTGCCGCTCCTCTAGCTCATGACCCAAGATGGAGTTACGGGGTTTAGGGGAGAAACGGCTGCTCGCTGCCCCCTGAGCCCCCCTCGGCTCTTCAGGCTCCACATTCGCTGGCTGCCCCTGGCCCCATCAAAGGCTCCACTGGGTGGAGAGGGGAACCCGGCTGGAACTCCGGCTCATTGTTTTTCTCTCGTGCTAGTAGCCGAGACCATTAGTGTTAAGGAGAGGCCACATGTTAGAGGTGGGATTGAGAGGGGAGAAGAGAAACAGAAAGGATAGGGGAAACTGGAGGAACACGAAACTGTGAGCTGGTGTTAGACAGAAGAGTTAATTCTAGTGAATTAGGGAGCTTAATTAAAATTTGAGTTTATTGAATAAAACACAAAAACAGAGTAAATATAGGTGTAGTTGTAATCAAAAAAAATTCTAGCTCTCAAAAATGATACTGGGCAGTTGTATAAACCCAGTCTAAAGTTGTCAGACTACTCAATGTCATGCCTAGGCAAGTGCAAATGATACCCTAGTAAATGTTTCAAAACATCTGCATTTAGATTAAACCAAACATTTACAGATCTCACATAAAAATGACTCAGGCACTTCAAGTATGAAGAATGTATTGTTTCTCAGCCCAACAGGAATCTCATCTTGGCACAGCTCGTTGTTTTTCACACAAGAATCTCGTGTCTTTCAGTGCAAAACATCGTAGGAGGGATGAGCTCAGAGATGAGCTGAGAAGAGGATGATAATGATGATGATGATGATGATGAGTTACTGAAACCGGTATTTGGTGGAATGTTTGAACGTCTACATGGGAATGTGCTATTTCAGTGTCAGCCCTATTCTGGGAATAGAAACAGTTTTAGTCATAACAATGGCACGCTCGCAAGATGGCTGATAAGATGCTGATTAGATGAGCTCAGTCTGGGGAATGTGTGTGTGTGTGTGTGTGTTTACGTGATGGAGAGGGAGGGAGGGAGGGTGGGAGGAAGAAAGGAAGAGACAAACGGGCAGAAAAGAGAAAGCAGGGGGGAAACAAAGCAGCAGAGAAGGACTGAGATGCCCAATTAGGATGAATGTGACTGTGAGCGAGTAGGGAAGGAGCGGAGGTGGCTGAAGTCTGGTGACAGACGGGATGTGTAATATGTAACCAACGTCAGAGCCCCGTTAATGTTTGCTGTGAGCTTCCTGTTGGAGCGGTTTCCACACTGAGGAGAGGGCGGAGGGGGCGGGGCCCAATTTTGCTATTTGTTTGTTAAGAACAGACAAGATTGGGCTCCTGCTGTCACACAAAAACATCAAAGGTCATTACAGGAACAACAAACATTACGGCTAAAATCTTTTGTCGAAGATTGAAAGGAAAAAACGGGAACGCTTGGAGACGGCAGACAGATGGGGATTTGATTCACATTTTCCTCTTCATCTGTGTGGTTCAAATCCTGCTTTTTAATCACATACAAAAGCTAAAGCTCACTAAAAGTATAACAGCTCTGGCATTGCTCCATTGGGTATCTCCACGGGTCTCCTTAACCCGTTTTATTTTCCCTCTTGCTATCTTTCTCCTCGCCTTCCTCTCTTCTCCCTCGCTGCAGATTTAACGATGCTCCTCTTATTGTGAGCCATTCATCTGTTTTATGCAGCACTGGGGCATAAATCAGGAGCCCGAAATGCCCTCCAAACTCTGGGAACCCCTCTTCCCCAAAACTGGCCCAGTGAGCTGGAGATGAGGTGATTTAATATCAGAGGTTGCTTTGTCTTAGCATGCTGTGCCACTGACATCTCCCTGCGCCACTAAAAGCTAATGCTAAGTCCAGCCTGCAGCTGGAAGAGGGAGGAAAGGAAGGAAGAGAAGAAAAAAGTGTTGTGGAAATTTATGAGTTGGCCCACTGTGGGCAAACCCACTTCTCATATTGTCATTTTACTATTCCTGGGAAAATGAAATTGAACCTTTTTGTTTTATTGCTAATACCTAATTTTCTAATAATCGTATAATTTTATGAGGACGTTCTGTAAATTCCAGCCTACATTTTCAGACTCTAAGGGGCATCAGTGAGACATCCACAGGTGCGTGACATTAAGGACATGACAGGGGGGGGAGGAAACTCTGCTTGTGAGTTAGGTCAGTGTTTATGGATGATGTGACGTTACCACATCATTAGGCACTATAAACTGACAGAATGGAGGGAATGACGTGGCCCAATGGAGTGACCACCCACCTGACATCACGCTGTATTGTCACACGCTGGCGCATGACAAGCCCTCCTCTGTTGAATCCGTGTCACCAGCGCACAAACTTGGCACTCGCCAGCGGCCATGCCCTCACACCTCGTGCCAAGGAGGTGTCCGAACACTCAAAGCCACAAAAGAGCCAAGAGAGGCCTTAATCAGCCCTATTCACACCTGCCAACCGGAGGAGGGACGCGACACATAATGTGTGCCAAGAAATAGACTTGTATGTTTCTAAAGAAGAGCATGAAACTCTTTTAGTGTCTGAATGCCACAGGGTTTGCTTTTCCCATCTCCCTTTATGAAGAGATGGTCCACTGGTGGAAGAGGCTATCCAGTAAATGAATTATTGTTATGAGCTGCTGTTTTTCGGGCCCGGACCCCTTAACATTTCCAACGCAGCTTTTGTCAAAATCAGCAAGGAGTTGCTTATTAATGTGATCGTTTTTTTTTATTTTAATTTGTGGTATTTGTCACAGGACAAATCACGCATCTTAAAGGTTGCAGGTTCAATCCTCTTAACACAAAATCAAAATATAACTTATTTAAACAAACAGCCTGAATGATAAACAACAGAATGGTAATAATATGTCACCTTGGGGTCATCATAGATCCACTGATGTCCAGTAAAGAATGGTCTAGGGACATACATCTCCAAAGATGTCTGATTTACGCACAACATATCCTGGCTAAAAGAGAAATTTCTTCTTTCCCAAACCCGCATGCATCGACATAATACACCAAGACAGACAAACGCGCATATAGAACACACATACCATGTGTGCATTGAGCACTTATGGGAATATAATAGGAGTCCACATTCAGCCCATTCAGCTCACCATTTCAGCTCTTTTGTCTCACTGCCCCTTTACCCCTCCATCATGCACAATTATGATAAAGACATTACCAGCTACCATAACACAGTTTGAGGAATGACACATGTGTACAAGCATTGTCCCCCCGCTACCTCAAAAGCTAGCCTGTGGCAAACTAGAGAAGAGTGTTGCTCATTTATAGTGGGGGGCCTTCTTCTACTGCTGCATTTTCATGCTTTCAGTTCTCATTAAAACCACAAAAAGAGAACTGCAAAGGCCCCTTGGAGCCCGGGCCTTGGAAATTTCGCTACGCTAAACCTCCATAATATGCGCCTGGGTCCCACAAACATACTCAAGGGGGGCTCTTTGGTTGCCGTGTAATAAGTCCTGGCGGGCTAGCCTTGTAATTGGCCATAATTAAAAGGAGGCAGAAGGAGACGAGGCTCTTCCTCTCAGCTTCAGCTGCCAGGCAGCAGGAAGTAGTAAAGACACGCTGTCTCTTCCTTTACTAGGTGCCACTCCGTCTTACTCTTTGAGCCTCTTTTCTCCCTTTCTTCCTGTCACTCAGCATCTTTGTGAGTAGTATCTTTCGGGTCTCTGTTTGGAACAACCATAGAGTGGAGGGGGGTGAGCTTGAGTGTGTAACGTCTATCCCTCTTTATCCTTAAAACCCCCGCCGTCCTTACTGCACAATGTGTGTGTGTGTGTGTGTGTGTGTGTGCGCGCGTCTTTACCATCTTTGTCTCTGTTCAGCCTGTAATTATTCAGTCTGCAGATGCTCCCAGTGTGTTTGTTGTCGTCTGTTTCCTGCCTGCAGCCTCGTCAATATCATGTCTGTGCAACTTTCACGACACAACACCACGTCTAAAGGGCCCGTCTCCACTCAGCAGGCACATTACATCTGAGAGATGCAGGATTCACTTGCTTTTTCCATGCTACGTGTAAATTTGGCCTCAGGACCCCCTCTTGGATAATACTCTTTGTAAAACAACAGTGTAACGCGTGTTTTCCTCTGCATGCTGACATTTAATTATTATTTCATCAAAGCAAATCCAACATTTAAAAATGACCTTTTCATCTTCTGATTTTGATTCTTTTAATTTGCCTTGCTTTTCAGTTCATGTTTTCAACTCCAAGCAATTCAGCTGGACACAGAAATATTGAAGCTTTTTTTTGACCCATAAATCTGTTCATAAATGGCTCTGAAACAAAAAGTAACAAACCATTGCTGATCCTCTGAGCAGCACAAGATCAAATGACTGCATCCTTAACAGGCTGTCCCAAACATCACTATGGGAAACTCAGTATTAAAGTTATGAACCATTTTAAGAGTTTAACTCGTGGATTAATTTCAGTGAGTTTGTGAGGTTCTGAAATAGCGGATGGGAAACTTCATCCAGAAATGTTTCCATGATTAACATTAATCACCGTAGAACAAAAACTTTCATTTATGATGCAAGACTTCCTGGGCTCTTAATTCCCCCACTGAAGATTTCTAATTCATGACCATTATATCGTTCACAAAGTGATCATTTCTAATTTATAAAGCCCTGCGTGCTGCCTGTATGCTCCAGGCATCGCGTTGGTATCTCAGCCTCAGCTAACACCTGTCTCAGCGCACTGCTGACAGCAGGGAGAGTGCTGACGGGGCAGCGTGGAGCTTTTGTTACCTGAGCGTCACTCACCGTAACCCAAAACAAGACAGCTGCTTGACTTAGCATCAGGCTGAAAGGAAACACTGGCAAGGTAGGGATGGAGAGGAGCAGGGAGGGAGGGAGGGAGGGGAAAGGGAGTGGTGGGGGAAGAGAACAAGTTTGTTTGTGTGCCAAGTTCATATGCGTGATGCTGAATGTTAGAGGCCTTGTCTTGAACAAACAGAGTTGATGGCAAAGTGTATTTAGAGATAGGGTGGTGAGAAATGTAAATGTTGCCAGGTATAGTCAATGACATGGGGTTCATTCAAAACCACAAACAAAGCTATACCACTCAACTACATCCAAGCACAATAAAAGGGAGAAAATATCTCTGACTTACTAAAGTCGGAAGACCTTAAATAACCCCCTTTCACCAACACTATAATGTTAACTCCATTTTAACTGCTTCTTGTTTCTTTCAACCCCTAAAGGCACATTTCTACCTCAGTGTCTGAACTCAACTGAACTTTGCTGACTTCACTTTCTTCTTTCTCTCTGTCTCTGTTGTCAAAAGATGAAAAAAAATGACAAGGGGTCAGGCAGGGCTCAGTGGCAGCCATATTTCCTGAGGCTCCGCCTGTGGTCTTTACAGCCAAAAACACACACGGACAGACAGTGGGAGGATTCTGCCGTGACCTTACACCCCAGCTGGGTTCCCTTAAGGTCGCCGGAGGCCACTCTGCAATCTCTGTAGAGGCCAGCACCTGGATCACTGGACCCATCCACAAGGGAAAGAGGGTGTGTGTGTGTGTGTGTGTGTGTGTGTGTGTGTGTGTGTGTGTGTGTGTGTGGTGTGTGTGTGTGTGTGTGTGTGTGGTTTGTGTGTGTGTGTGCGCAAGGGCTTGGGGGAAGGGGGTCTCTGGGGAAATGAATCAGCCACTTAGTTCAGCATCCCGCCCCCTCACTTACAGAGCTCGCTTCAGCAAGACCCAAAGGTCAACTCTCACCCTTTCTCGCATTTCTCTGTCTCTTTTTGCCATTTCTCGCTACCTCCCCCACCTCTCTCATCAGAGGTGAACAAGGAGCTATTTCAGAGTGATATGAGAAACAGAGGTGGGTGCTCTGTGTGTATGTATGTATGTATATATGTGTGTGAGAAACGGGGCGTAGGTCAGGTCAGAGCACTATGCCACCTTCTGTCGTCCTAGCGAGACTTAAATTAAAACAATACCACATAAAAGAGCAGACATGGTAAAACACCACCGGCACTCATATTTGAATTCATTCCTTGGCTTGAATTCAAGTTGAAATAACAGATGAGACTTTATATGATATTCCACGCCTTTGTTGGTAGGTGCAAAGAGACCAAAAAAAGCCAGCCAACTGTAATTGTACGTCTGAGAGAAAGCAGTAATCAAGCATTTCACATCTTATGAAGGTGTGGAGCGGAGCGGGCCTGCAGCAGACAATCAAAACACCCGCAAGATCGGCATCTAAGACGAAAAACCATTTCCTAATCTGCTTAAGCACAGTGTAAGCGTGTTCAAAAAAGGCGTGCAGGTTGCTTATATGCGCCTGGATAAGGTGGATTTACACTGGAGATGGCGACTTCACAAGGAATGCTTTGTCAAAATTATGGGTCTGAGTGATTGTGGTAAAAAATATGCTGAGCGGCATGATACCATGATTCAACAACCGCTCTTTTATCAAGGCACATACCTCCTCACCCTCAGAATGCCTCCCCCCTTTTGGAAAGCTTGGTACAGTATATACTGCAAAGTATAAAACCATGTAAAATGAGCTGGTATCAGTGTGTGCAATCATTTTCTATTGGTGTGTTTAGCTGTGTTTTTTTTTTTCCTTCCTGGTGCTCGTGTGTGCGCTGTAAATGTCTGAACAGAGAAGTGTGTGTTTTGTGTGTGTGTGTGGTGCCCAAAGCGTACCAGTTGGGGCTATCTCTTACCTTGTCACCCTATACGAGATCAGTTTGTGCCAAAGGCAAGAGAGGAGAGTCAGGTTTGTACATTGTATGACACCCATGCCCCTCGTATCCCCCCCTTCACCACGGCTGCCAAACGCCCACTGATGGAAAGTCGGCATCGGCCCAACATGCACCCACCGGGCATATCAGCACGGGGCCGACACACCCCCCTCACATACACAACCGCAGAGACACACACAAGCAATGTACACAAAGAGAAACTGGAGGCACACACCCACACTGACACACCTAAGGGCAGAGAGGGGAGAAAGGATACTGTTATGGGTGAGAGAGACACGGAGAAGTTGATTTGTGAGTGAGAGTGTGTGGTGCTGTTATGGCTGACATCTGGCTGTAAGAGAATCTGTGGCTACTTAGATGCCCGGGGGCCTGGGGCTGATGACAGTCCCCTCCCACCTCCTCCTGCCTGATGGCAAGGACTGATAGCGATGGGACAATGTGGCCTTCCTCCAACTGCGACTACACCAGAGAGAAAATCACACAAACACACACACACACATGCAAATGCTGCAAAAAAAAAGTTACTTACACCTAGTTAATAATTCACTCTGATATAGACTCACAGAAAACTTATAGATGCAGATTCACTTCCATCAGCAACTGGGGATATCTTGCAACTCTTCATGAAAAGGTCACTCCATTTCCATTGGGAAAAATAAACAAAAAAAAAAAAACTCTCTGTCCTTGTTCTTTGTAATATGAAAATCAAAATCCTACAAATGCAGTCAATTATCTGCACAAATACAGACCCGCTGCCAGTACCCACTGAGCCAATATGTCCCATGCAATGACCCCCCTTGGGTGCAGAAAGAAAAACAATGAATTCAAACTGACCACATACAGTAAATTGACTTATTAAGCTACATATGTTTTGCAGTGCACGTCCCCGGAGGGAAGAGGGAGTCACATTCACAGCACTCCATCACACAGCAGAGGGCCAGAACTGGAGGGATCATTGTGTGGTTCGATGGCGTCCAGTTTCCGCCCCCTTCCATTGCCTCACAGCAGCGGGCTGGTGCAACGGGATCTGTCAGCCGGGTCCATCAGATAGCCGCCATGGCTGTGTCTAACTCTGTCTACCTGTCAAAGCTGTGTGGCTGTCATCCAGCCAGTCAGGCAACCATTGCCCGTCCACCGCCCCTGCCTTATCAGGATAATGAGCTGCATTTAGGTCCATTATGAGCTGACCCCGAGGACTTTCTCTGCTGCTAAGCAGGGGCCTTGTGCCAGTGATGGACAGGCCAGCGGGAACGTGATATGGGGCTGCAAGAGCAAGACTGCAGGGGATAGTAATGAAGAAACAGTGCATGTGGTGGCCGGCTGCCTCGGGACAGTGATAATGTAAGAAAGAACGGGGAAAGTCCACAGTGGGTTCACACTATTTCATTAAAAGGAATCATAATACTGATTGTGAACAAACGAGAAGACTGCTGGGAAGACTGGCAGCCTCCTCCGGCCTCTACACTCCACTTTACGTTCCATACTACCTGATTGGACTTTGTAGGCCACAATGGTTTTCTGGCACTAAAGAGTACAAATGAAGTGTTTTCAGATGGCTGAAGGGGGGGAGAAGGTCAATGGAAAAAGTACCTCCCACATGTTTATCCTCTTCAGTAAAGTCAAAGAGAAAACAAATGATGAGACCAAACAAGAAGGCGAACAGGAACAGTGACAAGGTGGGGTTAGCAATGTCCTTTTTGTCAAAGCATGGGTAGATTTTCTAAGACAAATGTTAGCCAGTGAGAAAAACTCTCAACCCCTGCCATTCTGCTAATTTTTTTCACAGTAATGACACCAAGGTATTAGTGATCCAATAAGTCAAGACTCAGACCCTGGAGCCCATCCAGCAGTCCCTAGAGTGGCAACGTTTATTACATCCTAAAACAACTACGTGGCCATTCTGTCTTAAAGCTCTATCAGTGGGCCTTTAAGATGTAAAGTTTGCCCTGAGGGTGAAGGTCGATCAAAGGCCAAAATGGTTTTAAAACCAACCAATCACCAATTTCATGAGAATCCAGCCATTGTCACTAGTTTTTCAGTAATCTAGTCATGACCAGTCAAGTCCAAAATACACTGGCACTGAATGATGTGCCTCACAACTGCCGACTTTTTTATCTTTAGTATAAACAGCCAGCAGCAGCAGCAGCTAGCCACATGTCAGCGCAGGTAGACACAACAGTTTACAACACTGTGCTATTTTCCGGCGTCAAAGTTTTTTTTTTTTTTTTCCCTCACTCGCTCTTGGACACATGTCGGCTACTGTACCTTGACTTCCTCTCTTGTCAGGTTGTTGCTCTGTGGGCTTGTAGCTGTCACAATGGATGGGGAAAGACAGGAAAATATCCAGATCTCTGCAACCCACAATCCTGGTATAATGTTTAAAAAGACTTTCCCTAGTGAGCCGTAGCCAGAGAGATTGTCTCTTTGGGCGATGAATCAAGTGAAACAACACACAAGAGACTGTTGAATTCAACACAAATTCATTTTATATGCTAGATTTCTTTTTATCCTCATGTGCTTTGGAGCCTGTGGAACCATATGAATATCCATAACAAATTTAATGGCCAGTAGCTGTGGAATGGACACATTCACTGACCGACTGATAGACCAGCCAACCTTATCATTTGTAAGGGATCCTTCTGTCCTACAACTAGTGGGACAAAAATGCTACAATTTACATTAAGAGACGACATGTGAGTGTTTGTGTTTTTCAGTATGGTCCTAAAAATATACATAGAACCTCTTGTACTCTTTATCTGCAGTCTTGAAAAACAGAAAACTATTTTGCTGAAACTATTAGTCAATTACTAATAACTACAACTAATTAAACTATTTTGATAATCAATTGATCATCACTTTTGTTAAGTATTTTTTGCTTTTCACTGTTTGTTTTTGTTTTTTATCACAGTAAATTAAATATCTCTGGCTTTTGGACTGTTGGTTATATGTAATATGTCATCTTGTAATCACAATTTCACAATTTTCTGTCATTTTATGGAAAAAAAAAGAATTCATTCAGAAAAATAATCTGCAGATTAATCAAAATCAATGATACTGTTAGATGAACCAATTTCCTAAACTCCAACCTAAGTCTGCTTCCTTATAGATGCAACATCGACTGGCCAATAAAATGAATTGTATTATTAATGAGAAAGTAGACATTTACAACAAACGATTACACAAAAAAGTAAGTAGGTAGACACACTGTACACACACACACACACACACATACACTCACACACACACACACACACACACACACACACACACACACACACACACACACACACACACACACACACAGACGACACAAATACTCATTCATGCACAGAAATACAGACATGACAAACCACACAGACATATAATTTTACTTCCCTTTCGCTCGCTTGTTATCTCTCACGCTCTCGCCCTCTTTCTTTCTCAATCAGTCAACAGAGTTATAATCTATTGATTGTGAGCTCCTAACAAGCTCCTCTTTGTTTTTGCACCCGCAAATTGCTTTGAGGACAAACCACAGTAAAAAAAAAAAAAGGGGGAGAGAGTGGGAAAACCTACAAAGCTTTGCCCGAAGTGACGCACACTCATTACCATCATCACAAGGGATAATTAGTACAAGAGGGTAAAAAATAATGTTGCCATCAATCAAAACAAAGGACCGGGTGGGAGGACACAGCCGGTGGAAGAAAGAAGAGGAGCAAAAGTGGCGGGAAGACGAGTCAGCAGAGTGAAGCCCATGGGAACTGTGAGTCAGGGATAGTCAATGACTGGCCGAGCACACACGCACGGTGAACAGAAACACACATATACTGGTTCACAGTGACCGAATAACACAATAACACACCCATGCAGGCATGCACACACACACACGCATTGCTCCTACACACACACACACAAGCACACACACACACACACGCACGCACACACTTACACTAGCCCAAAGATCACCAGCACATAAAGGCACTCTCAATACAGCAATAAGCCATATTTTCCATGTTCTGGCCTATTTAGCTTGATGTGATTCATCCAGACGTCTCCCTGCAAACTTCAGTTTTATGGATGTTGCTTAAGTTTACTGTTCAACAAATAAGGATGTCGAAAGTTCACTGAAAATGGGCCTGAAGCTGTGTTGGGTCTGTCATGACCTCATGATTAATGCAATTCAGCGGTGACATTGGATATTTCTCAAGATGGGGGACTCTGCAGAAATCCTGTACGGAGATTAATGATTTATTGGTCATCAAATGGTTAATGGCTTGCAGTGTTTGTCAGCGCAACCTTATCTGCTGTGATTGCAGCACGCTCGGCTGATTGCTTTGCATGAGTCTAACTAAATACCCATAGGCTCAGGCCCAGGCTCACTCTCTCTTTCTGTCTCTTCACAGTCTTGATGACTTACAGCTGAGTTGATATATTTACGGGCATAAAGAAGCATTTTAATGCAATACTATTAATAATGCAACCATTACTCTGTCTTGATGTCAACCAGATTTATAATTATGACGGTTCTTCCTTTTGTGGGGGCTTTTTAAGCTCGTTTTAATTCAATGGGGCATAGTTTAGCTTTGAAGAAGCAACAAAAACAAACAGTAGTTTTGGATTGATCTGCTTGTTTGTTGGTCGGAAGCCTGATGACTTGAAGAGTGCACTGCATGGTGTGTTTTCTTGGCTTTGTCCGCTGGAAAGAGTAATTGTACCAGTCTTAAGTGTCCCGTTTTTTACGAGCTGCATTAGTGTTTTCCATCAAGCTGCAATTACAGGCTATTCATACACAGGGCAGGCCCTCCTCAGAGTGCAGTGAATGGAACCAACTAGCGAGCTCTGCTTGGTACTTTCTGGGAACGTCTAGCAGACACAAGCTATGTATTGATATGCAAAGCATATACGTGTTGGTATGCAAATGTATGTGAAGTGTATATCTATAGGAGCTGGAATAAACACTGCAGATATCATGCAAATATGGACTTTGACTGTTGAGCGTGAGCAAACATAGGTCGGGCTCCACGCAAATATCTATGGCTTATTGATGCTGCTTGAAATGATTACATCAAGCTATATTTTCGGGTGAGACAGCTAGAAGAACAGATAAGCCACGGGTGTAGGGGAGTAGGAAATATTTAATTACCTTCTGGACATTTGTCTCTAATGCACATGGTCAATAACCTCACTCCTGTGCTTCCCCTTTCCTTTCAAAACCACCCCTAATACCAAAGAGGTTACACCAGCAACAAAACATGCCAATGATTTACCCATATATACTACAGACTTTGAGCAGAAGCCACAGTCATGTACTTATAAACCACACCCTGGTGCTACGTAATGCTTACATCTATCGGAAAAGCATCCCATCTGGTACATCCCGGCGCTCCAGACTCTTCTCCCCTCACAACCACAGTGGGACTGGGAATTTCAGCCTTTCCTACAGGGCCCAAATGAGCTTTCCATCCCAGGGAAAAGGGCCGATGGCTGTGCAAGCTGGAACTTAGGCACTGACACATATAATGACATGGGCTTAAAGATTTAAAGGAATGACTAACTGGGGCCTGTTCTGTGAAGAAAAATATTTAAGATGACATTCTGGAAAAGCCATGATGTTAATTTGCATAAAAAATCATATTATAGGCCTAATATATATATAAATTTACTCATGTAGCTAAAAATCACGAATCACAACTTTGCCTTAAGGCCTTCGGCTTTTTCAGGGTTCTCTGCCATCATCCTGTTTTATAGCGTTGTCCATATGTACAAAGCATTTCCCCATAGTTCCAATATGGATGATTACAAGGGTAATCGACTAATAGCTAGTTTAACCATTTAACATTAGGCAATCAAGTCTCTAATCACACTGTTAGCATTGTGTTTCTCGAGGACTAGGGTTACCAGTTATACTTTATACTGTTGAATTTCTTTTATTTTTTGTCCCTGTTAACAGTAAGTGTCATTCTCTCAAAAATAGTTTCAGATCTTATATTCGATCTGGGCGCCAACAGACTGGAGTGGGTGTGTCTTGACCACAGCATCGTCATGTGCCATTCCTTCATACCTCCAATTACATTTTGAACTATTCATCACTTATTCCATTATTAATGCAAAGACAAGGCTGTTTAATGTCTGTTTCTTTTGAGTAGTTTTTTTTTTTTTTTTAAAGAAAATGATTAGCCCCTTTGTTTTCTTTAGGCTGCTGGTTTGTGCTTTATGGACTGCTGAGCACCAGTCAATGAATAACAATTGTTAAAACATAATAAAAACCCCACTCGGTCGCTCCTCCAGCCTGAAAGCCAGCTAACCGTGGACGATAGATACGATTAGGAAGTCTATTTCTGCTCTAAAAGCGCTACAATAATATGATCCTTTGTTTAGGCTAAGTAGAGTTTTTCTTAAATTCTTTGTTACGCTCAAAGACATTACTTCCTATGTTCAATGATTTGACTTTAACGACATAACTTTCAACTTTTTCAGTGCCCTGTGCGGTTTAATATGTTACCTGAGGCACTAAAATTGGATGATATTATAAACTTTCCTCCACTACCATCCCACGCTGAAGTGTTTTTTTTTTTATGCTGCAGTAAATGTAGCTCACAACAGCAGAGAGGCTGGTGTCGTTCGCGTGGCTGGTTAATGTGTAACCTGTTCGACTGGTGCTGTAGGAACAGGTGAAAATCAGCTTTGTTAGTTTTGTCCAATTCTTTGATGGCACCTGACGCACCAAGCCAACCTCAAAGAACATGTGGCAACAAAGGCCACATGATCAAAGGCCTTGTGTTGTTTCACATCCTATGTGAAGAAGTTGCATTGTAACACACAGCAATGATTGGAACCAATGGCCAGCTGACCCCGAACATATGTTCTACGACTAATAAGAGGAAATTACTGGTCACTTTGCCTTGCACTGCTATTTTCAGCCCGTGACTTTGGTTGCAGAAGAGGAAAATGAATATACAGATGTGAAAAACAGTCAATGAGGTGTCCTGGCGGCTTAAAAGACCAACAATGTGAAACAATGTCCCTTGGTTTAAACCCAGTTGGGAAGCTTTACAGCATGTTATCCCCTCTGTGTCTCCACATGTCCTCTAGTGGGCATTCAGACCCAAAACTGCTGTTAATAAAATGCAAAGGGCTAAATTGCTGCTACATTGGCTACGTGCGTTCCCTCTGGAAGCCTTATCAGATGCCAACCTATACTATCATAAGGAAAGATTTTACTGCTCTGATAAATCCATCACTGCAACAACCGTTTTATCCTTGTTGAATGATGACGAATTTAGTTTGAGTTTGAGTTTTTTTTAGTTTATATTTTGCTGGAGCCTTCGGCATTGACACCCCTACTAAGCCAGTGGACAAAAATGTACTTAAGCCAATGGCAATAAACACCAAAAAGGACTGGCAATGACACAAGACATACTGCCAAAATTACGGCCAATGGTCGGCTAACAACACTCTGACTAGTTGGCTTGGTGTGTCAGGGCCCTCCGTAACCATAGATTTGGAAAGCGAGCTTTTCCTGCCACACCAGATTTGGGACATTTGGCTGGGAAAAGATGGGCTGAACTATGGGAAAATCTTAGCACACAGCCGCTAAAGCGTGGGAAAATGCTGTCCTATGTTATCACACCATTCACACCCAATTTCATGGCAGTGCTTTAAATTGTCACAAAGTGTGATATAGCTTTACTGATAGCTCTAGGTCTATCATTAAAGACTTAACAGCGACTTATGTAGCCTGAAAGACAGTGTAATAAGTTTTATCTTAACTTATGAGTGCAGCTTTACCGTCAGTGTGCCGCTCAATGGAACAACCCGGGAAGTAGTGCTGTCAATGTGGAGCATGTTGGGTTTATACCTCCACACAGCCATTCTTTGAAGCTGTTTAAGGCGCTTGATGAGCTTAAAACCTACTTCTCTAATCTTTTAGGAACATGACTTGTGAAATGTTTCTTAGAATTAGTTTTGCTATCAGTCATTTTCTTCTTATGAAAAAGAGATGCATCTTTTTTACATGTGGCGTTCTTTATTAAAAAGGTTTACTTCCCCAAATGCTCCTGTTACCAGACTACTGTGACGTCAAGTGTGTCTGTCTGTGTGCACTGGTGTGAGAGAGGAGATATTTATGTGTGTGTTTATCAGCTTTTCTCCTCGAGGCCTGTCACACTACATCTTGTGATACAGCAACCACACATGCGTGATTGCACGCCCAGTACAGACATGACTCAGCCACCTTTTGACAGAGATTTAGCAGATCTGCTTGAACAGAGCTGCATGTGGTTTCACTTTAAGGCTCCTAACATGGCGTGCATCAAACACAATACTGCGAGCCGGATGAGTGGAGTTACGTTAAGGTGTGTGTGGTAAATCTGCATGTGCAAAGCCAGTAGTGAGTGTTTGTATATATGTGTGTGTGTGTGTGTGTGTGTGTGTGTGTGTATGTGTGTGTGTCCTTCAGTAGAGGTGACCACTAATAAGCGACTGTAGCAGAGTGACCTCGTGGTCTGTGGAGAGAGCCAGTGTGCTGTGGCTGAAATCACACACACGCACACATGCGTGTATGAATATTCACTTATAGGTCAGTCTGTGTGTGTGTGTGTGTGTGTGCGAGTGTGTGTGTGTATGTTTGTGTGTAAGTGTGTATCACGATGACCACCACCCCTTCATTACCTCCATCATGGCTGGAAACAATCAGCCACTCTGCCCCAGTTGTAGGCCAGACTCAGGCGTTGCAGACCTACAGACCTAGCATTAGAGAAGCCTCGATCACCACAGCCTGACTGGCCTCAGATTGGATCCAGCTTTCTAAACTATGGGCAGTATAATCTCAGAAACCCAAATCAAAATAGCCTTTCCCCCCATTTCAACCATACATGCTGAATGCCTCGGCATAAAATTTATTGATTGCCGTATATCGTCAACATATGACTTTTAAGCTCAGGCTTGATACAGTTGGAAAAAGTGAGTTCACCCAACATTAACAGATTATTATTAATATGATTTGTGAATGCTATTAAAGCATGGATGGAGAAAATGCACTGTAAATAGTTGGAGATATATGTACATGCATTTTTACACAGGAATGAAAGAGTTACTGTTAATGTTTTTTCTAACTTGGATCAAATGCGCTTCCTGTTTGAGTCTGAATTAACCTCCGAGGAGTCCTGCCTCTATGTAAATGAATGCTAAATGGAGCACTGTCAGAAGACATGGAGAGAGAGGCAAGAGGGAGGTAAAAAGTGGGTCATCCCCAGTAGTTATGATTAGACTTTAGAGGCTCGTTCCATTGTCGTGATTTATCCCATTATCTGAACCACTTACTGTCATATTTCCTACAGTGACTGTGTCAACAAGTTAATGTGAGCTGATTCCTCCTATTGAGTAACTGATTTACTGTGATCTCACAATCAATTACACCAAATCCAATACAAATGCAGTTTGATAGAAAAGGCTAAATTGAAATGAAAAACATTGAATTTTAATTGAATTGTGTATACAATACTTTGTTCATTATTTGTTAGTGAAATGTTACAAGCTGTATGGTTCATTGTAATAATCTTTTGTAACAAAAATCCTCACTGACAAAACCTGCAGAAATGACCTACTATAGTTGCAGTGATTACTTCATGCAGGTTTGTTTAAAGTGGTATATAGGTCACTGTTACATAATCTAGACATTGCCATAATAATCCAGTGAATAATGAGCCTTCACAGCAGATTTACTGCAATTTATATTTTACACAATAAGTTACGTTACTATTTTGTTCCTTATATTACAAAATATATACATTTAGAATTGAAATTTAACACAAAAAATAAAGAAGAACTGATCAGTCAAAGACACAGCTGCCTGTGCAGAGTGACATGATTAAGGCTGGCAGGTGTGAAATGGCGTGAGGTGCAGATGTGTCAAACAACAAGGCAATACACTTTGTACAGTTGTACTACAACACATTCCTGCCCAACAGCTGATGAAGAATGATTCATTGCTGAAACTCTGAGGTAAACCGAGGCCCACGTGACAAAGAGACTCACATGTGCATGGACCTCCTCAACAGCACTGAAAATGATCTTTGACACATATAGAGGTGCTGTGTGCTACAACTAAAATGCACGTATGCCCTGCACGCACACACACACACACACTTATGTTGTGACAGTGTCAAAGAAGGTAAGGTACTCACAGATGCCTGTGCACACACATAAACTCACACACACACACACACAATCACTAAACACACATACACACACTGGGCAGGGGACAGTGAGAGCAGGCCAGGCTGTTATTCTAGTGCAGGCTGGCTGAGCTGACCGTGTAATCTCCAGGGTGGAGTCCATATTGGGTTTCTAGGCAATTCACTGTTTTTGGCCCACTTGTTTTGTGATTTAGCTAAAGAGAGAGAAGACAGAGAGTGAAAAAGGGAGAGAGAGGACAACAAGTGTGGGTTGTTTTTCTTTCTGCCCGGCATATTGTTGATGAGTTGTAATGCAGTGTAATACAAGTGGTGGTTAACCTCAACGGCCAAGAGAAGAGAAGGAGCGGGAGGGGACAAGAAAAAGAAAGACAAAACAAAAGACGGAATGAAAAAAGACACAAAAAGAAATAAAGCGAAAGAAAAAAAAAAAAGGAGAAGAGACGAAACAAAGGCGGAGACGGATATAGAGACAACCTTAAGGGGGTGGGGGGGCTGGTCTCGAGAAACTTGTGCAAAACAAAGTTGTTTGGTGGTGTGACCACGCCTGCTGTGCATTTTGTTTACAGTTAGAGTGGGAACGTGGTATGGGGAAGGAGGACTTATTGTGCACGGTGACACATGACGGCTTACGACTTGCAACAGATACCATCTGTCATTGTTGGGGCAGAGGAGATAAGACTGCACAAGACTGTCAAGGCTGTCACTGTCAAATACCTCCACTGGAAAACAGCTCCTTATCACACTAGTTTAAAGGAACAGTACACTCTGTTTTTAACACATCAGATTTCTTTATATTCAGCTTATATTTTTAATTTGTACAAGTGTAGTGTGTGACAGTGGACACATGTTAGTGTTGAACTGTTTACAGCAGAAATACACTTGTTACTGCATGCAATCCTATCTGTGTTTAGTCTATTTAGAGCATTTATATCCCTCAGAATAAGGCATCAACAGACTCAGAAACAGGGTACACAAATGTGAATAATAGTGCTAAAACTATAAGTTGATTAATCGCTAATCAATAGCTTATTGTTATCAAATTAACCAAACAACAATGTGGGTAACCAATGAATCCTTTACAACTTTTATCAAGAACATAATGCCGCCTCTCAAATGTGACAATTTGCTGCTATCTTGGGGTTTGGTGTTTGGTAAAACAAAAGAAGCAACATCTTATAGACTAGGAATAATTAACAGACTCGATCATGAAAATAATCGACGCTGCACTAATGAATAAACACATAAACCAGAACCTAATTACCCCTGACTAAAACCTTAGTTGCGTGAGAGCTAAGAAGAGACTGTTTTGATATTTTGCAGCCATCTGCCATTACATGCTGTCATAGCAATGACAGCACAGTCTGAACGGCTGGTGTGACAGACGACAGACACCGAGCTGGCCCGGCGAGTCTAGGGAGGGGCTTTCAAAGCACGCACGCACACATACACACACGGCACCTGCATTCCCACAGTAGTCCGAGTCAACAGTCACAGCCCATCCCCCTCCCTGACACTATCAGAAAGGGAGGGACTGGGCGAGTGTGTGTGTAGGGGGGAAGGAAACCCTTCCAGAGACAGAGAGAAGGGAGTGATTTAAGCTCTTCTCCACTGGTTGAGGGCAGCTGGAAGGGCCTGGAGTAGAGGTGGGAGTAGAGCAGGAGAGGGGGGGGG
>NW_019522827.1:1251651-1334634 GCF_002814215.2 Seriola lalandi dorsalis | reverse complement strand
TGGAGGGTGAGTGATGGAGGGGGAGAATGGTCAGGGGAAAAGGGAGGAGAGCGATCCAGCTGAGGCAGCAGATCTCCACAGAGGCCCAGTGCCAATATCAAGGTGCTGAGTGAGCCAAGACGGGGAGCTCCAAACACACACAGAGGCTTACTCTCAATGTGAAGTCAAAAATAGCCACATGCGCAAACACGCTCCTCGCTTGCCTTCCTGCGAAACTCAGTAGTGAACACGCAAACTTGTGCACATTCAGATGCTTCACACACACACACACACACATGCACACACTACTCTCAAGTGCTTTACTCACCCTCTTCCCTCCAGAAGAAACTGTTGTTTCTTCCCTCTTCACCTCTCTCTCGAGTCGTGCACAGCCTCCTGTCAGCTGAGACAAACTGACAAGACGCACAGTTGCACGGACGGCCAGAATGGACGCCATTGTGCTCTAATGATCAGGCCTGCTGAGATGACCTTTGACCCCCAGACACAGGCTGTTTGGTCAGCAGCGGACTGGTGGGAATGACCCTTCGGTCGACACTGACCTTTGGATGTTCAATTCTCACCGAAAGCTGCAATTGATGTGTCCGTCTGACTTTTTGTTTGTGTGTGTGTGTGTGTGTGTGTGTGTGTGGCGCAACCCCGCTGAGTTTCATAAGCGTGTGAGCATTAGCATCAGCAACCTGATATCGGCCTAAGAGGTGCATTGAAAAGCAAGCAATGCAAAAATATGTAAGATGAAACAAAAACATACGTCATTTTATCATCCAACTCTGTTCTTCGGGTTGTTTTTCAAGCATCTCCTTTGCTGGAGAGTTAGCTAATACAACTACTCGATCACACCCTCTCTGTCCAGAATCTGTGAGAACACAAGACACAGCAGAATCTTATCTAATCCTTATCGCTCTGACTTCGGTCCAGTCTCTCCAGTCTTTTCTGGTCTCCTTCTTGTGTATGAAGGAAGAGACGTATCTCAGTCAGCTCGCCCTTCTGTTTCGTTCTCGTCTCTGTCTGAGGTTCACTTCAACCCTTTATCTGCTCCGCTTATCAGGCCGACTTCAGCTCAGACACTCCTGGCCTCCCTCTTCCTCAGCAGTATGTCATGGAGGAGACACAGGGTATAGAGATCTCTAAACCGATGTCTGTCTCCCGCTCTATCCCCGTCTGCTTGTCTGCCACGATCTCTGTGTTCGTCTCGGCTCCTAAGTACCACTGGAATGGGAGTAAAGTGATGTATCACTCTGCGTGTTGCGTGTGCGTAGCATCAAACTGATCTGAACGTCTGTCACCTTATTCATACATTGAAGAACATGTTTGTGAAGGCTGTTGCTTTCTGTAGACATCAGTCCTCCTTCACACAAGTTAAATTCTTACTGTGTGTCTGTTTCTTTACCACTAACTTTAATATAACAGCGATGTGACAATTCAGCAGGAATTGTGTGATCACATGTTGGCAGTCACTTCCGCACAAAATAAAGCGGAACTGGGAACAAGGCACCAGTTTATATTTTCTTAACGTTATTTGTTCCCACATGACATAAGCATTCTGTTTATATTAAGCAATGCTTGCAGAAGACTTGTGACCACATTGTCTTATTTTTTTTGTCACGTTTGTTCCCTCTTGACCTGTGTCGAAAGATTCGTGGAAGGAAGGTCCTCAGGAGGCAAACGGGTAGAGCGTCATACACAGAAGATCAACAAAGGGGTTCATCTGAACCAATCACGGCCAGCAATAACTCTCCTGAACCACAGCAAAAAGATGGAAATGACCTTATCCCTTACCCCTGAAGCTTCTTGTGCTTTTTACCCGTGAGGTCACTGCCTCCACTGACGGCGCTGGCAACTTGAATCTTCTAGAAGTGCTCTCTGCATTGCATCAGCATTTTATCACTGAATTAGGATTACAAAATAATGTCTCCTTTTCTCTTTGATAGTGTCACTATGTAAGATTTTCATTTTACGGTCGTAAGATGCCATCAGAGGCACTAAAACACAATTTTCTGGTTAAATGTGTGACTTGGCAGGTGTGTGAGTGATGATATGGCTGTTCGGCTCTGTAGCAACATTTGAGACAGGATAAGCTGCACCGCCTGTGGCCATACTATCGGTCAATAGCTGCACAACAGACACGGGGTGGGGGGACTTTTTTTTTTTTTTTTTGATGGTCACCATTCAAAGTGTTGTAAATACGCAGTTCCCATTCACAGTCCCATTCGCTGATTCAGCCTCAAATAACAGCTTCCTGATTTTATCCATTGTACCGTACGAGACTAGGCGAGGCCCGTATCCTGTGTGGACTACAAAGTTAATTACACACAATTGAAAGGTGTGCCACTTTAATTGTTCTACAGGGAAACGCAGGGCCCAGAGGTACAGAAAAACACCCACCATTACACTTCCATAAAATCATTAGTCATTTAGTAAGAAAAAAGCTCACTATGGAATACAGACAAGCTTGTTAAGTGTTTAGCAAAAACCTGACGCCATTAAATCAAATAGGAGACGACAAGAGACTTGGCGTAGAGCAAATCGGGCAAACGCATAGGTGTGCATGTACATACACATACGCTATGATTTACTGTGGGCACTACCAACCCCACTGTTGCCTGAGGGATGTGTCTGGGCTCAGAGTACCATAGGGCCAATGTCTGAACCACAAGTGGCCCAGTCCACTCCTTACACAGTCATAAACACGCCAGCATTAGTAACAGCTAGTTAAAATCATTCCATGAACCTATGGCGCAAGCCTGCTATGGCACAACATCCTGCTACAATAATAAAATGCACCTTATAATATTTTTAATCTACTCCTGTATAATGGTATGGTAATGTCACTCTGACTGCTGGTCGGTGCACTACTGGATGGAGTGACAGAAATACATTCATGTCCCCAGAGGTCGATGCCCTTTTGACTTTGATGATCCCCTGATTTCTCCTCTCGTGCCACCACGAGGTCGACATTTTTGTTTTTTCTTCAGTGAAATTTCTCAACATCTACTGGTTGTAATGAAATTAGGTGCAGATATTCATAGGATTCTACAAATCCCCCTTATCCCTAAAAAAAGTCAAACCTCTCGGCGCATCAGTATTTCGCGCTGGGTTAACACAAGCAGCCAAATGAGAATTTTAATAGCTGATCTAATCTAAGTAAACAAGTAAAGTAAAAAGACTAATAACTGGATTAAGCATTTCTACAGAAGCAGACACATCAGTATTCAACAAGTATTGGGGTTTGATACCCAGCCCTGGGTGTGGCTGAGTCTTCAGCACCCACCCCATGAAGGAGGCGGGGGGGGGAATCAGAGGCGGGGTCTGGCATGATGGGCAACTAGACAAACTATAGGAGCACATACATGCTTCACACGAGTGAGTCAGAGTTTGATAAGCTTAATTAATGTTTCACTCACGACAGCTTTTATTTACAGGTTTCTGGGGGTTTATGGTGTGCATGTTGGTTGAAGAGCAGTGATACACATCTGCATAAAACACACACATGCAGTACAAGCAGACATGCAGTATTATACATTTGCACCTCATGCCCTATTATACGTTCCCTAGGTACCAGTTTGACTTAACAGCAGTGACATTTACACTCATGGTCTCTGGAGTAATTTACACAGTTTGGCATTATGCACAGCTGCTTTACTGTTCCATGCAGTAGACTGATTTAATAGCACTCAAAAGTAGGGTGGCACCAGGGCTACTTAGCACTGTGTATTAGTAGAACTACAGGTCCCAATAAAACACAGACCCCTGTTTCATGAACTATATATTGACCCCTTCATAACCTTCTTAAATAAGCTCACACCTCCCTGCTGATAATGAACTGGTCCATGTAGGAGTATATTAGTGGTCAGGCCCAACTAGAAGCAGTGGGGGCGTTTGGCCAAGACAATAAAATATATGTGCAAAAAATATATCCCAGGGCCCTGCGAAACTTGGGCAATTAAAATGGAAATGTAGCATGGGTATTTACAGCCAACAAGCGAGCCCACAGTGGGTGCTCAAGAGATGCAGAGAGAGAGACTAGGAGAGAGAGAGAGAGAGAGAAGGAGAGAGCTGACGAGAGACAGTGGCAGTGTACAACATGATTTAGATGCTGTGAGTGAGACTGCAGACCTATAATCCTGAAGGCACAGAACCAGACAGAGACAGAGGCAAGGCGAAGGGGCACGCTCTGGGAATGAGAGACCAAGAGCCACAGCAAAAGAGAGTTTGTGACAGCAGGCAAAAAAAAAACAGGGAGTGAGAGCAAAAGAGTGATAGAGAGACACAAAAGCAGAGAGAGATCGAAAGGGAAAGAGACTGTGAGATGGAGAGCAAGCAGCCAGACATGCAGGCAGACTGTCCGTCTCTGGTTTGTGGGAATGCGGTAAAGACACAGTAGTAGGCAGGGTCCCGGCTCTGAAATTAGAGAGTGGCGCTAAGAGAAGGGAACCAGAGCCAAAGGCCGTCTGGGAGCTGCCAGGGGCTGCATCCCCAGCGCACTGCCGAAACACGATTTACTGCTGGGCTTCACTACAGAACAGCACACCGCTCCTCCTGGTGCGCTATCTACCTCGCAGAGGAGCGCGCCACTCGCCTTGCATTGCACGCTATCGAGTTCACGACGCTATAAAGATACCACATCAGCGGTGGGAGGTGTCAACGTGTGAAAGGCCAGTTCAGCCCGGTGCGGCAGGGTGGTGCAGCGAGTCAAAGGAAGGTTGCTGGATCAGGAGTAAGGACAAAAATAGCAAAAAAATAAAAAATAAAAAATAGTGTGTTCGAAAAAGCCACGAGGGGTAGTGTTGATGTGGGCATGTTGCAACAGGTATAAGAAGCTGAAGTGCATTATTGGATTTTTGGAGGTTTATCAGGCAGCAAAACACTGCACAGCAATTCATAATCCCACATGAAAGGATTTCACAACTCACTGTGACTGTCGTCTTTTCCATAAGGGAAACAGAAGAATAACACTCTTTATGTTAGAGGGTATGTAACCTGGACTACTACGCTTGCACACATTTAATTGGCCAACACATTGTCTTACCGGATGACATTGCATTACACTGAAGCAAATGTTTGGCGTAAGTTTTCATTGAAGGACCCTTCTTTCTTTGCTAGAGTCCTCCAAGTCTGGGGCCCTGCAATACCAGCAAGGTCATCTCACTCAAATGAATGAGGCTGTATTTTTGACACAGTCCGAATGTCAGTCAAACGGGGTCTAATGAAATGCTTGTGAGCAAAATACAGAAAGCCTCGCAGCTCCAGGGGGCGCTGTTCTGTAACAATGACAATGACCTCTGACCTCCCGGTGGCAGGAAGACAGCTAAAAGAATTTTTTTTCCTTTTAGGATGAATGCATTTTTTTCCCTCCTGCACCGAGAACACAATGCTGCAAGTATATCTGCACAGATCTACATCTTTTATCCAGAGACTTGTATAACCATTGGCAGTGCAGAGAGGCCTGTGCGGGTTTCAGAGAACTAGATTTAATCAAAAAAAAAGAAAACTGGAAAACCATTTTAGGTTGTTGTGTGCTGCAGCTATATCGGAGGGCAAGTCCAGACATGCAGGGAGATACTGTATGTGCTTGTCTGCAGCACAGGGCAGTTAGGAGTACGGCCGCTGCACTGAAGCTCTATGCTCTATGTGTGTGTGTGTGTGTGTGTGTGTGTGTGTGTGTGTGTGTGTGTTTGTGTGTGTGTGTATAGCATGCGCTTCCTTTGCCAAGTTTCCTCTCTTTGTTTAGACCGGCCTGGTCAGTCCGGCTCCCCGCTGAGCACACTGCAGCCAAATACACACATATATCAAAACACAGCACAACAACAGACAGGGTGCTCGTAGGGCAGAGAGGTGCTGGGAATAGGAGCAAAGGGGAGTTTGGAGAGAGACAGGCTGGTGTCTGTACTGGAAAACAGAAAGAGACGGGGAACAGAGAACTAGAGAGATAGAGACTGTTGGACAAGGGGAGGTGGGATGGCAGCAGACTCATCCTTTCTAGCAGAAGGAAAAAAAGACAGACAGTCGGTCACTGTGATCATCACTCCAATTACACAGGAAAAGGGAAAGAGTTGAGGAAGACGCAGAGAAGTGGAAGAATGAATAGAGCGACACTGATGACCCAGAGGAAGGGAAGGAGGAGGGAGTAGGGCAACTCTACAGTTAGCCCCTTTCCATCGAAGTGAACCTCAGTGCTAGTTCTGGACTGGTTCTAGTGCCAGTTTGGAGTCGGTTCAATATGTGAACTGGTTTACTAATCCACTGGCTGGACAGCCACCATTAAGCCACTTCATTATGTTCCTGTATACATGGCAATGACTGTATATAAAGGTGGACGACACGACCGGCTCACCAAAAGTGCCAAAACATTTGGATCGCCCCCTGGTGTCTGGCTACAGGTCATAATACTATTGGTTTTAATTAGTTATTTAATGCTAAAAAAGAGGGTGATTGACAGCTGTGTGTGTGTGCTCACAATTATTGACATTGCCAGCGCAAGATGGCAGGAGGCGGAGTTTGGCTTCATTTTTGTACAGTGGGAGGAAGCGGATACACGTCGTCCATTCTTACATACAGTCATTGATACTATATACTGTATACTGTCTGTATACGCCTCAACTTTCCCAGCAATGCTAGTACCAAGCACAACAACATCAATGGCGGACAGCATCATCTTTTTTTTTTTTACAAGTGTTGCTCCTGGCTTTTGCGAGCCGACTGCGCCATCCAAACATAGATTGATGACAATGATTTTTGAACATTTTGACTTTTTAAAAATGGTGGTCACAAAGTTTTAGTTGGTCTTGCCGGTCATGATAATACTGCCCCAAGCCCCTGACGAAAGCGGTTCTTGGTTCTAGACCAGCAAAGCGTTTGTGCCGCTCTCAAACCAGTTTTCCTCGGACTGCCTTGGTGGGAAAGGTAATAAGGGTGACCACTAAAACTGAGATGCAACTATACGGGGTAGCAATTTTATAAGTTTATAATGGAAAAAATACTAAAAATCTGCACTGTTAACAAGAATGAAATACATTTGTCTTACTATACTAAATAACAAAGAGCAGCTGCAGATAAGAGAAATGTTTCATCATTGTGCCTGAATAAAACAGTGGCAATTTAATGCACTGAACTCAATATCCACACAAAGTAACAGACTGATACAAAAAAGAAAAATCTTTTTTTTTTCATAACAATAGTAATGAATGAACTTTTCAGTGTTAGTTTTTGCCTGTTTGATTACTTTTTTATACAGCAATCACAAAACATGTTTGGTAGGCATGAGTGTGCTCTGTAGGATACCAACATAATTGTGCACACGGTATGCGGATAGTTAATTCCCCCTTTTATTGACGACAGAACTGCCTACATTAGCTTTAAATCCTCTGAATCTTTCTAGTGAGCTTAAATAGGCTGAAAAACAGCCATTCTCTCAAAAAATCCAATGGAGCATGACATAAGAACAGTGGGAACCTCGCTGAAGTCCAAAAATGTATAAATCCTCCTTTAAAACCTTTCATATCTCTGTATGTGGTCGATGACGTGCTGTTATAACAGTATTACTGTTTTTGAGTTAAAAGCAAATATTCCCTCTAGTCTTTAATTTCTTTGAAATAATTTTGCTGTGATTGTAAAATTCAAAGTTTTTGTGGAGAAGATAACATCACAAATATCTCCACGGACACTGGGCACCAGCAAAAGGGATAACAGTTCCTAGTGATGTGGGCTTAACTTGTCCCAGTAGCTAATATCCAAAACTAAGGAAAACATTGGATACCACACATTTATTGATGCAAACGCTGCAGATCATTAATAGATTTAAAGCTTGAAATGCTTTCCTCCTCTGCTTGCCCCCAGCTGTTCATTCTCTAGCCCATCCTGTACTGGCAGAGGAGATAATGAAGCTGTTCCTGTTTGCTGCAGCACTGCTGAGAGCGGAGCTGAGGCACTGCTGAATGGACAACACTGTGTGAGTGTGTGTCCGTGTTTGTGTGTGTGACTGCATTTGTATATTTATGCGTGTCTGGATATCCACTTGTATTTTTGTATATGGTCTAATGTATAAATATGTATATGTGTGCGTGTGTGTTTACCAGGCCCTCATCTCTTAAGCCCTCAGCTGGGTCTGGATTGGACCAGTCTAAACACACACACACACTGATGCACACATACTCCTGCCCCCCTCAAAGCCGTGCTTTTAGAGACGAGGGGCCCTAAATGCCTTACAGATGGACTCCTAACAAACACAACACTCTGTCTCTGCCCTCAAGTATTCCCAGTATTTGGCCTTGCTGTAATTTACAGCATACTTACCTAATTGAGATGCTATTAAGTTCAGGGCATGGCATTCTTCTGCGTACGCCTGGTGCTAATGCACATGATATAAGCGTGACATACACAGAACAGTATATTTGCCCTAATATAGCGGAGTGAAGTTAACCACAGAGTGAGTGTGATCTATGGTCCATGTAGCGCACTTAGAGCAACACAAATAATGATGTGCTGAGCAGAGACGTGTCTGTGCAGGTCTGGAGGGCACATTAGAGGATGTTTTCCCCCGCTAGACGCTGCTGATGGTTTTACACCCACCGACTTTCTGCAGTTTCCAAATTCAACTGATCACTGCTTTAATGACATTTCACATTATGATGGACTGAATATTGACTGTGGAACAAAATCTGTATAACTGCACACTTGCTGCTGAACCATGATTTTTTTTTTTACCACACCGAAAAAAGCAATTTTTGAAATTGAGCTATACGGTGCAAGAGACTTGTCTCTGAAAGTATTTTTTATACTTTTATGTATATATGCAACAATTAGCAAATACAATTTTTTCATATACAGTTTTAACATTGACTTAAATTTGAGTAAATCAGGAGACAAAAAACAGAGACGACCTCCTGTAATTTCTAGTTAAAGTTACTATCAGATTCTGGTATTTTTTATTTTCTAACAGATCATTTCAAGCCGATTAAATTTAACAGATAAAATTCATAACATAAGTCTTGATATAAAGTATTTTTTAATATCTTCTGTTTTCTGTTTTTATTGTTTACCGTTTTATTTAATATATTTTGAAGGACTATTTTGAACAACTTATTTAATTCAATCATTAATTATGTTTCATAAAATTCTACTATAATTAAACTAATTCCAGAAAATAACTATTGACATAATATTTGACCTTTTAGAGGGTTTAGTGTGGACTAATATTTTTTCAACCTTGTGAAAATCTTTCAACGTCGAACAAAACAAATTTCTTCTCCTCCATAATTAAAGGCTGCTCCCTTCAGCTCTACACACTAACTTCAGCCTTAAGTTGCTGCACAACACTTCACGATATTGTTAAATCGCTGAGACAAAAAATAGGGTCAGACTAAAAAAAGCAAAAGCTTGTTTTTCAGACAGACATTTACAGGCTGTGTGAAAGCATATTGTTGTAATTTCACTGCCCTTTCTGTCTATTGCTATGAGAAAAAAATCCTGTTCCTATAAAACTGGGAGAGATTTACCGCAAGCAGCGGGCCTGTCTTCATCCTAAAGCATGCAGCGAGCTCCTTTCTGAAAGGCCACGCTGACGCTCAGAGACACTGGCCACTGTTTGAGCTTGTTGTTTGGGTATTTTTCATCGAGTGCGTCTGACAGAAAGATAACACACTGTCACAGAGTGCCATCCATCTTCGTTTCCAAGTCGCTCCTGGAGAATTCAATCTTGAGAGTGTGGGGTTAGACACACCGGTGATTAATCGACTCTATGCTCATGTGTGTGCGAGTGTATGTGTGTGTAGGACTATATGTGTCTTTGTCTGTGTGTGATAAATCACTGTCTGACCCGGTACAGGACACACAATGCCTGCGCCTCCGTCAGCCCACTAAAGATAAATTCATCTACAAGTGATGTGCTGACAATGGTTGGACAAGAAAATGATTCTATCCTACTCGCTCGGCTGCGACAAAAAGCCAGACCGGTCCATGTCTGGTGTTTTACAGGGAAATGGGAATTTGTCAAAAAAAAAAAAAATTAGCTGGAGGCCAAGAAGAGCGAGTATTGAAAAAGGCATGGGAACACACTCTTATGCACACAGGAACCCAAACACACAAACATGAGGGCACGGAGTTGATGAATAATTCCTCAGGGCTGTTGGGCAAGATCCTATTCAGAAGTGATTCAACTGTGACACCAGGGCTGTGTGATTAGGTTTACTATTATGAACAACATGCAGGAGGGGAGGTGACGCAGGCCAGAAATTACACAACGTTATGAAATACAGGCAGCGATGCGAGACAAACAACAGTGACAGCGCCGGAGATTCAGTTGCAAACAATTGAGAACAGAACTCAGGGGCAACAACGAGCTTCATCCGTGGTGTATTTTATCTCATTACGCACCTCCTGTAAACTACAAGCATTGTGGATTCAGCTTGAGCGTTATGTTTGGACGAGGTATTCTATAGTTACTGCAACACAGGTATGAAAATCGGCCAAGATTAATTACACTATGAATTTAATTACATAATCAGCACCTTTCAGAAATACAAAGCTGACATATTTAGTTTATCTAGACTAGACAATAATATTTGCAAAGTGCAGGTCTATCTGGAGGGAGGACAAGGGAATGCACCAAGTAAACAGGGTCGATGGGTTCATTCACCTGCTGCCTGAGGGGAAAAGGAAGCCCCCTTTTCCATATAACAGGTGTGCCGGCCAGTCAGAACCATCAAAACGAGAAATTCACACGACCAGAAAGGAGAGACGGGAAGAGGGCGGGCGCAGAGGTGAGAAAAACAGTAATTATGAAGGATGGGCGGCTATTGGCACTCTTCTGTTCCACCTTAAGAGGTTGCTTGTTGCAGCAATGCGTAGCTCTGATTAGGGGAACGGTGATTGGTTCCACATTGTTTAAGGAGGGAAAAGCGGCCTGTATCAGTGGGGTTCCACTGATTTGTTTACCAATTACCCACCTCTCAGTTTTATTTTGCCTTAATGTCAAGGCAGAGCGAGGAGAAGGAAAAAGTGAAAGAGAGAGAAAAGAGAGGGAGAGAGAGAGAGAGAGAGAGAGAGAGAGAGAGAGAGAGAGAGAGAGAGAACGAGAGTCATAGGTAGGAGAGGCACGACTGAACACAGGTTTATGTTTCCAATCAAGAGATTACGATCACAACATGCAGCCCAGAGCAAATGGGCTGGAACTCAATCACAGAGGGAGGTCTTTAGGCTCAGAGCGTACATTGGTTCAAGATCATTACTCCTCTCTCTGTAACAAAGGGATCTGAAAACAGCAAACGCATGCAAACGTTAGAGAACATCAGTGTTGATGAGCACACACGGAGATGGGAAGGTAAATGTTGAGGCAAAGTGGGGGAAATCCTGAGCTGGCTGACTTAGAATAGAAAAAGAAGTGGCTGCAGAATGCATTGTTCTATTGTATAGGGGTTTTTCATTTACTGTAAGATGCGAGAACAACTTGAATATAAGGTCAGCAACCCGCTTTAAATACCGTTTTCATGAAGAAAAAAAAAAACATGCTTGAGCGCACAAAAACGCATTTCCAAACTTTTTCCAAATGCACAAAGCGATGCCACCGCTCAGACAAACAGACAGCAGATGTATCCACACACCAAAACGAACAAACACATGTTAATTCATACCCTCTGATTTGCACACGGACAGACACAGAGACAGACAGGAAGGCAGACACATTCACACACCGGTCCAACTGGTACAACAGTCCCCACAGGGGAAATGTGTATCTTGGCATCACACTGGTACCAGAGTCGGCATCATGCTGGCATCACGTTGTGCCCGTTCCTCTATGAGACAGGACACGCCTCGTTATACCCGTGGGCTTCATAACACAGCTGTTGCCTTTTGGCTATGCCTCACTGCATAGAGACTTTTTTTTCTTTAGCGCACCCCCCCCCCCCCCCCCCCCCCCCACCCCAATGCCACCACTTCTCTAATAATCCCTGATGGAAACATAAATATCCAACTAACCTATCTGTAATGACAGGAAAAAAAAAAGGGCTGGCATGGAAAATGATGAAAATGACCCCTCCTTGAATAATAGTAAAGAAAAAAAGAAAAAACGAATGAACCGGAATGTAAGTGCAACAAAAACACTGAAGAGATGATGATAAGGCGGAGCATAGACAGGAGGTGTGTGTTTGACGTTGGCACAGATTGACTGAACCCAGCCACAACATGGGTCTTATCAAAAGATTCCACCACACGCATTCATCTGATAACAGAGACACAAGCAGGCCGAGTCACACTCACACACACACACAAATACACAGTTACGCAGTCACACACATGCTTCTGCTCATGAACACCGGGTGTAATCTAATCATTTTTATCTCTCTTACAAAACACACACACACACACACACACACACACACACACACACACACACACACACACACACAGAGCAGCAGCAGGAGTGTGCCTACCTTATCTTCCAGCCTGATCAGTCGTGCTCCAATAGTTGGGTATTCCTTATCTTCCCCTTTTCCTAAGGAATGAAAAGGGAGATGTAAAATTTTGACTGGTACTGTACATTGAGATGGTTTTTGGTACCTAAAACCACAAATATTGTATATCTTCTTATGGATATCAAAACCTTAAATAAAACTCTGTAAAAGTGTAAAATATGAGACCTTTAACTGTTTACTAAACAATTTATAACAAGACCGACATAATGCTTAGATCCTTTTTTCATGAATAATAAATATTTGTGGAGAAATAATTTTTAAAAATTACTTATCAACAACTTGATGGCAGTTATCTACTTAATAAGCAGATAAGTAAATGATTAATTCCTAACTTATTACTGATTTTCTCTATGAATTCAAAAAAACGCGCCAGCTAACACATGCCTATATACAGAGCAAAACAAGCAGCACACGTAAACATACCCACATCCAAACAGAGAGATATGCGAACACATCAGGGACCATCTCTTTCTCTCTTATTTACACTGGCACAGCTCGTGTATGTGTGAGTTATAAACACAGGGATGGACTGAGGAGTGATGGCTGTCTATTCTGACTGTTGTGTTGTGCTGTGTATTTACCTGGAAGAAACATTCCTGGCTTCCCCAGCGTGCCGTCCAGCCTAGGAGTAAGAGACAGAAGAAATTAGACTGGGAAAGGTAAAAACACAGGCCAGCGCTTCATTCCAGCTCGTGAACCAAACAGTCGAATAATATAAGCCAATTTAGTAAAGTGCCAATAAAACTAAACAAATGGCGTCAGCTTGAACAGCACGGACATTGCTTTTAGAAAAACCCACATGCAAGTTTTAATGGGCGGATTAATGATTGCAATATTGAGATGTCAAGCTTTGAAAATAAACAGTGAGAGTTTGAGAGGTTTCACTTGCCCATGTGGACCGTTAGTCAACTATAAATCTACCGAAGCAGGGGAGGCATTTCGGTACGCATTGTAAAGCCACTCTCTTCTTTTCATCACCTTAAATTGAGGGTGGATTTTTATCACTGCAATCACATGTCTTTAATTATCCTTCATTTATGCTGGTGACCCCATTTGATGCAAAAGCGGCCACTGCGTTATTGGAAAAGTCAGATGTGGCCGGTACTGTGATGTTGTCTCTTTCATTGCTTTTTTTTTCTGTTAAATTTTAGGTTTTAGTTTAAATCTCTTTTTTTATGGTTACTAAACGACTGGGGTTTTATGAAAAACACTGAATTTACCAGAATTGTTACTATAAAAGATTCTTGACTCTATGTTTCTTAGTATTGAAGCTTTTAGAATAAATCTAACTGAAGAGTCAAAAAAGGAAAAAATCAGTCTTTTGTTGATTTACTGATACATGGTTTAAAAATTTCACAGTGCATTACCATGGTTCAGCTGAATTACTGCAAAAGGTGTAATGAGGTCCAGGTGACACACTTACATAAGTTTGACCCAATTTATTATCTAACTGACCTCCTTCATGGGAGAGCCTTGTGTGGTTGGAAGACAGAAAATCACTTCAAATGGACAAAAGGACAAAAGATTTTTCTTTAGTGACGACTGAAATTGATTAAAGCTCAACAAAGCACAAGGTGTAACAAATCAGAGACCAGTGAGGCGCCTGTCGGTCAGATGAACAGTAAGAACAGTAACAAAGTGTATTGCAGGAGCATGATAAAGGTCCGACTGACAGAAACTGTTAAGAGTTGCATAATAACTGTAAACTGAATAGGGACATTTGTAATGGAGCCATCTATCCTCCTGTTGTCTTCATTTGACCTGATGTCAGTACAGCTTAGTTAAGGGCAAGACCACTGGCTGTCATTGGGCCAGACAAAAAGAAACACAAATGTTCATGGCACAATGTGACTATGAGGTGGTTTCCAACATGATGGCGCAAAAGAACATGGACAAAAAAGTTGGAGACAGAAGGAGAAACAGAAACAAGATCAAAGACGCCACCTTCTCTGTAGCTCCTTGATGCGGACCATCATGTTCAGGTGACCCTGGGAATACTGCTCGATCACGTCTCGCACATCATAGGGCTTCCGTGCTTGCTGTGGATCCACGAGTGCACACACACACACACACACACACACACACACACACACACACAGGGACGCAGGGACACAAAAGCCATTGTCAACCATGGCCTCTGTTGCTTGGGCCCCGAAAACATCCCCAACCCCCTTGGGTGCAAAGGGTTCATTGTTAACGCATTGTGTGTGTGTGTGTGTGTGTGTGTCTGTGTGTGTGTGTGTGTGTGTGTGTGTGTGTGTGTGTGTGTGTGTACTGACAAGTGCATGGTCATGTAGAAAGCAATCGTGTTAAGCTCCTTTCACAGCTTTGTTCAGTGTGACGTTGATACAAGCAGCATCAGAAAGAACCCAGTGAACTCTTTAGGGTATCCTTGGTATACACAAAGTATAGCCTCTGCAGCTGAGATCACTTAGGCCATAATTGAAAACATATAGAACACTTGGAGACGGTAAGAATATAGGAACCATTCTGCAATAACATGTAGCATGAAAATGATGGCGAAGTATCTCAAACATGATTATGTTTTGTTAACTCAAGTATTTTACTGCACAAAATCTTTTTCACAGATTTCTGCTGACTTCAGTGCTAAGTGAGGCCATGTCCCGCTGTGTGTGTGTGTGTGTGTGTGTGTGTGTGTGTGCTTGTGTGTGTGGTTGCAGTGCAGTAAGTGAATTCCTACTGTAGCCCCAGAGACAGGTTAGTAGATTTCCCATGATACTACGCCTGAACTGAAGTGAGCACAAAGAAGACATGCAGGTGCAAGTTCCAGGCATTTACACACAAACACGCACGCACACACACACATGCACATGCACAGCAGCGCGGCAGCTGATATATGCCTCTGGGGCTCCCCCTCCTCTTCCTGTATAACCCCCCCACACACACACACACACACTACACACTTCTCTCACTCTCAACCTGTCTCTCTCTTTATTTCTACGTCTCCCAACTCTTTGGTGTTTCTCTCTCCTCCTCTGGATTTCCTTTTACTTACCTGAAATTTCTTCCTGGCCACAAAGTATTGCATTCTGCGAAGAACTTTTACTGCAGATCTCTGGGCATGGGACAACCTGTGACAGAAAGGGAGACCGATTCAGTCCAAAGGAAAAACACTGATGGTTAAGTCTACAGATGTTTCCTTGAGGTGAAATGTTAAGCGGCTTGTTTTGGACAAACTGTTACCTGTTAACTGTCTGTTTCATGCATCATGGCGCTTTATATATGTTTATATATAGACAAACTGGGTAGTAAAAGAAAAAAACACTAAAAGACAAAGAAGGCTGCGTGCTCCAAGCCTAGTCTAATTGCCCCTAGGTGCACTCAAACATCGCTGGAGAATGTGTGTACCACGCAACAGGAAAACACATGTGGCCCCTGACAGGCGAGCACACACATGTCGACAGGTTTGTGCATTCATGTACACAAAGATACACATTTAACCTACAGAGATATGTGTCAACGCAGATTAACCCTCGCTCCCTATCTGCTCCAGCCTTATCAGTCACAATTACGACTCTGCAACCTGGTGCAAAGTGAGACAGAAGAAAACCAGACTCAGTTCGCGTCAAGAGGAGCCTCCAGAAAACACACGTCCCTCGGCTCAAAGCAGCACATCTGTGTCAACACGAGGGAAAACCCACTGGTACGGAGCTAAACACTGAAACAGGAACCACTGGATGCAAATAACACACATACACTCATACATAGCGAGTGTATGGCACGCACTCGTGTTTGTTTTTTCAAGGAGGCGCTCTGTGTGCTATGCACTGGTGCTCATGTGTTTTATTTGTTAGATAATGCTAAAACATGTCCGTGTGTGTGACAGCAGCATGTTTGGATGATGTATGATGATGAGTGAAAATTGATGATGAGAAAACACGGATTTGGATTTCGTTGAGTGACTGGACCGAGTGGTCCAGTCACTCAGTGGTCCGAGTGACTGAAAATACACAAACACTGAGCGCAGACACGGATGGTCACAGCCACACACATGCACACAGAGTACAACAAATCAGGTCTAAGAACCTAAAAGAGTCAGACAGAGACCCAGGTTTTAGGTTACAAAATTCTCAGGACTCCAGCAGTTAAAGAGCTGTCATGTGAATTTGAGAAAGGCATACTGTTGTATTATATTTTCAAGGGCACGGGGGAAGCTCAGAAAACATATATCATATCGTCACATCATATATTATGATGCTATAAAGTGTTTGGTGTTTGGTATTTATTACATAGCAATTAGGGCTAAACAATGAATCCAAATATCATCAAAATCGCAATATGGCGATAAGTGCAATATCCAAATCGCAGGAGCTGCAACTAGTTTGATAAAGGTAACGTGTGTCACAACAGACCATGATGAAGCATTGTGGTGTGACAGCGCTTCCGGCCTACAAATCATATTCTCCAGATGTAAGGGAACATGCTTGTTTGGTACAAGACCCAACAAAAATAGCATCATCGTTTATATAAATATTTTTTTTTTCATCAAAAATTAATGCAAAAATGACCATTCCAACTGAAATCTTGATTCATATCTTCCAAAATAATAACAATATATATATATATTTTTTTTTGCAAACTATTCAGCCCTAATAACAATATATGATTTTTAGAAATTCCTTGTCTGCATGACAGACATCACCACCTGTGGCCCCAGTGAGAAGAGGTTTTAATGCTAAAACAAATGATATATTCTGAACTCATTTTTAAAGGCATTATTTCAAGGCTCTCCACACTTTTCTATGACTCAGTATGACAGTGTAAACACTGAGTCATACCCGTTTTAGCTATGAAGATAATCTTCAAAGTGTGTGTCTACGGATGAGTTAAATACTAAGCACAATCAGTTTCAGGGGGTCAGAAGGTCAGAGGTGCATGAATCAGTGCAGTGCTCAGTACATCAGTGTTCACCACTAGTGCTAGTCCACCTTTATACTTTCAATGTATCAAAATGCTGAAGAACCCTTTAACTGTATGTTTATTAATGCACAGACTTTATTCCAACTTTGTTCTTCTTTTTTAATGGTAATATATTGTAAAAAAAAAAACAAAAAAAACCAGCTCCTGTCCTGGGAGTGACTAGGACTTTTCTTTTGCACCCTCTTTTTGCTGCCCATTTCTCTGTCTGTCTTCTATTTCATGTACAGTATGTCTCCGAGACAGGTGACCTTTCAGCCATCTGTTGGTATCAGAGACATCAAAGTTAAGCTGGTAAGCCGCGAGACAGTGTGTGTGTGTGTGAGTGTGCGTGTGTGTGAAGGTGGATTTACAGAAGACTGACGTCACCAGATGCTTCTCGCTGAAGAGATGCAGAGGAAGATGGCAGAAACAAAAGGGCAATTGAAAACAATAAGGTGCTACTGCAAACAAATGATAAAGAACAAAAATGCTCTTATGTTTTCTGTAAATACTAAAAAGGATTGTTTGGCCACTTCTACACACACTTGTCTGGAGCATATATACTGTGTGTAATGACATGCACAAATGCAGTTTCACAATGAGCTACATGTTTGCATGTGTGTGTGTGTTTTTTGCTGCTACTCTGAGCGTGACTGCAGCCAGAGATAAGTTCTTCTCCACTTAAAAGGCTCTCAAACATAAAATGAATGCCTCCATTCTTATGTCAAAGCCTTTGCTTTTGTACGCAGGCTGGTAATGCATGTGTGTGTGTGTTGTTTTGAGCATGTCTCTCAAGCTATGTCTCAGTCAAAGCAGACACACCCACATGCACACACACACACACACACACACACACACACACACACACACGCTCGACACACAGAAACACATCCACCACCCTCCCCCCTCCCCAAACAAGGGTCTTTGTGGAGTCAACAAGTCGCTCTGAGGTCTTAATTAGGCAGAGGAACAACAAAAGGACTTAACAGACAATGCGTTGACATGGGACCATAAAACCTGAACATCAAAGGCCGTCAGGCTGCTGTCTTTTTTCCTGCCCTCCATGCAAAGCTTGCCCGAGCTATAGGAGGAAATGCACACAAACAATACCAAATATAAAGAGAGTGAGGCCCTGTTTTGGGGTAAAAAAAAAAAAAAAAAGGAGTCCACCTCCCCCCACCCCCACCCCCACACACCTCCTTGCTCTCCATCATTGATGAGAAGGAATCGCCCCCCCCTCCCATTAAACATTTGGCAGAACAGAAACTGAGGGAATGTTATTCCCACATCTCTCTGCTGATGCTGCCCTTCAAACACTTTGCCGGCTCTGACTTTGCTTCTTACTCATCTCCGTCTGATCCCCTCCCTCCTGTCTTTTCTTTCTGTTTATTTTTCATCTGTGCAGAACATTTGACACACAGCGTATCCCGGGGACTGTTCTTGAGTCAGCACGGCTCAGATCTCACCCACGACGACTTCAATATTCTTTCCATTGTCCTGCGCTGTATGATTCACTCTCTATTGGGAAGCCTGGTTGTGTGTATTTTCTTTCTTCTACGGATTACACCCCAACTTCTAGCTTCTTCTCAACAGCCTGGCTATTCTTCATTAGGTCAACTGTAGAGGTCATGTACAAGCTATACTTGTTGGGAGTCATGAACTGCCCTTGTCCCTCTCTTGAAAAGCTGTGACAGATTTAGCCCCGTGGCCTCCCCTGGACCCTTCTCTCTTAATAAGTTTTCTCTTCTTTCATTTTCAGATGGTCACTTTGGAGATCTCAGAGTTGTCAATGGCAACTCTCCCTCATTCCCCACCCCCTCTGCTCTTTCTTTGGCAGGGGACCGTCAAATATCCTGTGCTTCCATGGTGCGCTGCAATAACCTTGGAGTCAGTCAGGAGAAAGCAGCCTTAGACATCAATGTGCTATGGTCAGGACCCAGCAAGACTGCTGGCTTGTAAGTGTGTGTGTGTGTGTGTGTGTGTGTGTGTGTGTGTGTGTGTGTGCGTGTGTGTGTATGTGTGAGTGTGTGAGATAAGCTTTATAACTGGTGCTTTGGTCCATCAAAGAGATTTGCTCTTCTTCTGTTCTCCACAAAAACAGACGTTCTTTTATCATATCTCGGAAGGATAAGACGACTACATTCTTTCAGGCATGTTTGATCTATAAGTGATGGCATACCAGAGGGTGCCGTGGTAAGAATTATAAGGGTGTACTGCTGAGACAATATATCCTAACAGCTGAGCTTCATCATTCACTGGGGATTTTAAATGAATGGGCTTGGATGCAGTTTGAATGCAAGAAATATCCTAATGTGGATTAACCTTTGATGGTTGGTGTGATGAGATATTAAACCAGCTCTTGGAGGAGAAGAGGAACGAATTTAACCCAACTTTGATTTTCTCAGACTATGTCTGTGCTCAGCTGGCTAAATCTGAAAATGCCTTCTGCATGTGAAAGGGACGTGCATCTACACCAGTGTTTTCAGGTGTTTTTCTTTAATATTGCAAAGTATATATTCATATTGTTTATAGGGTATTTCTGTCCAACTTGAAATTCTGAAAATAATGGAAAATGGCTAAATGTCTTTGTTCAATTGATAAACAATAAAACTGTGCATCACAGCCAACATCGCGTCAGGAATATGGCTACGTCCACACTACTACGTTTTCATTTTAAAACAGTGTCTCAAAATGAAAACAATTTCCTTCCAGACGACCATTTTAGCTCTGTATCACAAACGATCTCCATCCATACTATCACACCTAAAAAAACACACACATACGTGACCTTTCACAGAGACTGGGCGTGCACGAGCCAGTGTAAACAGGATGCAGATCTAGCAGTCTACTACTGCAGTTGATTAGTTGCACAAAGTACTATGAACGAGGGACAGCAAATGCATTAAAATGCAGAATTTAACTGCACAACAGCTGCTAGCAGAAACAACAAGGTCAGTAACGCTTGTAATTCGTCATTCGCATTCACCAATGGTAGTCGTGACTGACAAGACTCAATTGGCCAAGCGTCCGTGGGTGTCTATGTCATCTTTTCCAAAGGGTCTCTCTGGTTTTTGAACTGAAACGGGGCCAGCAGCGTTTCCAAAAGTCTCAATAACTCCGGAGTAGTGTGGACGGCAGACATAAAGTGGTGTGTTTTGAAAGAAAGCAGCTTCACAGTAGTGCGGAAGTAGCCTAAGATAGACAGGTTAGGTCAGGTTCTTGACCATAGCACAAACTGTAGATGGTACCGATTAAGGTCGATCAAATCACCATGACTGCAAATTCATCACTCTCGCTCTCACCTTCCTCTGTTGTTCTGTCGGGTATTGGGAGTTTTTTAAGACTGAACTTGACATATTCAGAACCTGAACCTGAAAGACTCAACTGCATGACATGCAGCGCGGCAGCAGCTGGTTAAATACGGCCTCTGATACAAGAGTTTCCCTCCTCCCGGCGTCTCCGCTCCAGTTGTTTTCATGTCCCTCATTCCCAGATCAATAGACACTGATCAAGACATGCTGGAGACAATACCAGCGAGCAAGCCACATCAAAGCAGCGCGCCCATTAAGAGCTGATGACAAAGAGAGAACAAAGAGAGCACGCCATGTTTGATGTGTGTGGCCACAGAGAGAGAGAGAGAGAGAAAGAGAGAGGGAGAGAGAGGGAGAGAGAGGGAGAGAGGCCAGAGATACTGTCGGTTCTCTATCTCCATCATCAAGGACATGTTTGTGTAAATACACGCAGGAATGAATAACGCAAACGGAGACAAATGCAGCGCTTCCATCTTTGTCACACCTTCTTTTCCACGCACTGAAGATCCGCAATATCTGATTCATCTTTTTTGATTGAAAAGGAACACGAGCAGATGATTTGAATTTTTGTGGTGATATATGCTTTTCCATCATTAGAAACTACATTGCTTGTACAAAGTATCCCTATACAGTCTGATCTCATGCACAGACACACACACACACACACACACACACGCACACAGTCAACACTTAAATCTTAAGGTGTATGTGAATAAAAGTGAGCAAGAATCCCACCGATGAAAATAAGCCCTCTCGAGAGATTTTCGACACCCCGGTGACCTCAGAGGAGTCCCGCCCAGGTTTAATGTTAATGACGGCGAGTCTCACAACCTGTCATTATTTGAGAAGAACAGAGACAGACACAGCTTTTTCCCACCACACAGAGAGAAGATTGGAGAGGAGTGCGCTCTTCACAAGTACACTAATGACTGGTGAACTCTTCTTGACACAAGCCTAACTGCCAAATTAACTAAGAGATTTGGGCGAGGAGGTTTCCAGTTAGAGAGCTGAGAAAATGACAAACTACAGCCGTGGGAAAAATGCTTTTTACCAGGGTATGAAGCCCACAAGGAACTAAGATTGTAAACTGTAAAATACAGACAAAAAATCTAATTGGAAGTATTTTAAGGATATAAGTTCCCATGGTTCCTTACATTAAATATAGATACAGTTTTACACTTTAAATATTTCATACACACATGACTCCTACAGTCAATCCTCTGAAGATGTGTTCTTGCAGTTGTTGCCTTCAACAAACTGGGCGCAGAAAAAAAAACAAACAAAAAAAAAATGTTAAAGTGGGACAATAGCTACCTTATAGATGTGGCCAGACTAATTCATGGTCTGAAGGTTAATGTTCCAGGCCTAAGGTGTAGCCTAAAGATAAGGATGTGGCTGTAACTATTCTTCAAAGTGAGTCTAATTAGAGAGTCAAATAGAGGTGGGGTTAATGACCCCCCTCTTTGGTGCCAGACCTTCTACTACTCTAGATGTTTAGCCTAAGGTGTGTCAGTAAAGTGGACATGAATGTTAGTCACGTATCGGGCTAAAAATGTTCTTTTCAGAAGGCATTTCCCCCCCATTCGTCTGATTCTTACGGATGTTTTGGTTCTACTGGTGAATAGCTAACCAACTTATAACCAACCAACCAATTCATTTCCATCCCTACAGCCCAAAGCATGGCTGTAGGGATGGAAATGTCTATTGGTTGGTTGGTCAGGCAACCACTTTACTCCACAGTAAAATGTTTCACCAAATTTCGTCTAGCACCATCATCAGGTGGAAATTTCAACTTTCCTTATGCTTTGGTTTTTCTCTCTAAAAGTTTAGTTTACTTTACAACAAGCATTAGGGCCTCATGGAACCACTGGTGTGGCTACTGTATAGACTCTTGAGGCCACTACACGTCATCAGAACTGTTCTTCGGATGGTTGAGTAGCTCGGGAAAGCCTCTCCCCTACAACCTGTTTACTTCAGATTGGAGGGGCGCTGTGTCCCACCACCTCCATAGCTTTCCAAAAACATTCACACCCACTTCATGCCACGATTGGCCTGCTGTGTGGAGGTTAGAAAATGAGCCAGGCTTACGACGTTTCTCTCTAACAACACTACGAATGTCATCTGGGAAAGATAAATCTGCACCGTTGTCTCCAGGTCTTAGGGCTAGCATATGACAGACGACAACACATCCCACTGATTCCCTTCAGGCCACACTTGCGGTATCTTAACACGCCGGCTGACATGATTCAGCTGGTTGAAAGAACACGTCACTGTCCTATTTCCCAACACTGTCATGCTCTCCAGAGGAGCAGCAACAGCCTTTCTCTGAATCGACGTATTCAACGTCCCGTACCTTGTCTTCTTTCTTTATGAGGCATCCAATGCATGACATGGGCATTAACTAACTAAGAGGTTTTTTTGTTATGACATGTGTGTTACATAGACAATAGTAAGATGATTTCCTTTTGCTCTGTATGGTTTCATCACTTTTCCAGACGGTCACTTGTAAGCTCCCTCTAATCAGCTACACTTGAGAGGCCTAACATTTGGCAACAAGAGATAATATAAAACAGCTAAGCCTTGTGAAGGGGCCACACACACAAATCCACATGCACCAGCATCCAGCGTTCAGGCAAAGAGGCACATATACAGACACAGGCTTACATACTGACGCATGGACAGCCAACAGATTCACAGTCCCTCCGCGTTAAGAGCAGCATTCTTGAGATCTAGTGTGTTTTTCTGTGTGTGGTTATGCGCGTGCACGATATGAAGACAGGAGGGCGATTGGGTTTCTCCAGTGGGGGAGGGGGGGGGGGGGGGGGGGGGGTGAGGTGGTGAAGAAGGATTTATAATTCATGGCCTAATAGGATTTGTTGCTGTTTAGCAGGATTAGGCATGTTAGAGAAAGAATCTATTTATTGCTGCAAGTCGGGGGGTCCCCTCTCCTGGGTGGGGTGGGGAGGTTTTTAGGGGTGGAGAGCGGTGAGGTGAGGTCGGGAGGGGGAGTGGGGGGGGTTGTGGGGTTTGCATGCTGGACCCTTGAATTTATTTTTTCCCCGGTCATTTTCTGGGATAACCCTTGGCACGGAGGCTCCTGAGCAACCGAGCCCCCGCCCCCCTTTCCTCTGTGCTCGTAGTCCCACAACAGCCACCATCTTTGGATTAAATTGGCTGTTTCTCTTTCACAGCGCTATGATAATCCAAGCACATGAGCCCAGCGGTTGGTCATGCCAACACACATGGTTGTTCATGTGTGTTTCTGTGTGTGTGTGTGTGTGTGTGTGTGTATGTCCGTGGACTATTAGCACCACCTTGCCCTCGGGGGACCCAGAGCCTGCCAGAGGTGGCAGTCACAGACCTGCCCACGTTCAGCCTGGCTTAACCCTGGCGGACAAAGAAGAAGTAGAGGAGAAGAGAGAACAGGGAAGAATGAGAAATTGGGAGAAAGGAAGAGATGGAGGGTGACCTATGGGCCTTCTTAGCTAAGGGGCTTCCCTTTCATAAGCCAATGGGTTCAGATTATAAAACTGTGCTCCTTTTCAAAAGAGCATTATTCTTTTATTCATGTGTGGTTGGGGCTACAGTGGGGGGGCTGACTGACATTAAAGACTGCTGTTTAATTAGGCCTTTCTACAGTGGTCAGCCTTTTTGTTCCTGCTTTCAGCTATGGGAGGCCTGGCTGGCCTCCCTAACGGCGGAATAGCGTTCGCTGCGTGTCCGTTTGTGTATGAGAGAAAGCGAGAGAGCCAGAGACAGCAGAGGAAAGATCTGGAGAAGCAGCATTTTTCATGATCCGTTAATTAATGCGGCTTCTTAAGCGATAGCCCAAGGAAACTATATCCTCAGGTTTAAGAGGATATATTCCTCTTAAACTTGTTGAACATTTCCATCTCAGTGTGTTTCGAGGTTCTTAGTATGAATGATGATCTCTCCAGTATGAGGAGGAGAGGAGAAGAGAAGAGAAGAGAGGAGAGATGGCTGAGAGGTTTGCCCAAACTTACACCCAAAAAACATGGACAGGAAACTAGTGATAAAAAATGGGCTACTGAACAACCCCATCAGTCTCTGTCTCTCTCTGGTCTAGTTGGGTTCTCATTTATTTGCACAGTAATAAAAGAGAAGACGGGCGCTAGTAAGATTAAACACACTCCTTCGTAACTCCCACTGATTCATTTCCATATTTTTAAACATGCTCAAATTCTGGTTTCTTCAATTTGGTGATCAGTAGTAAAAAAAAACAAAACAAAAAAAAAAACATTATGCTGAAACTGGGAGTGAGGGAAGAGAAGAAGAGAGAGTAGCAGAATGAGAGAAACAGAGAGACAGAGGACATGTGTTGGAGGGAGTGGTAGTGGTATCAGTAGTAAGTTGTAGTGAGGAGGAGGGATTTATGGCAGCAGATGAGGCTGAGAATGTCTTAGCAGACTTGCTTCAGCAGCTTCCGCTCGTGGTCCTGTCTCTTAATTACACCAGCAGTCCGAACACACAGGCAGAGAGACAGGCAGGTAGGAGAGCTGGGAAAGGCTCACATTCTCAATCTGCAGTCATTTTAATGTATGCGATATTATCGTAACGTATTTTTCAGAGCTGTCTTGTCACCTCAGTGATTTGTTGTTTAAACAGAACAAATGTTAAAATTATTATAACAATTCAATGTTTGGTGAATCCAATTATACAAGCAGAAAGTCGTTGTTTACAGGCTCCACACTCAATCAGACTTGCGTGACAGAAATCTGGGCTTGACACTTTGGATCCGACCTCTAGGAGACTTGGTTAACTTGAGGCTCTACTCCCTAAAGGCTTGACTTGAGTCTTAAAAGTAAGATCATGCCAGTCTTACAATAAAAAATAAATAAGACAGCAACAGACAGGCCTGAATATTTAATCAATAGACCTATACACTGATAAGAACTTATCTTAAAAAAAAGTGAATCCTTTTTTAATTAAGACTTGCAACTTGACTTGGATTTGGTCCAAAAAATGGCTTGATCCATTACCGCATGATTTGCCCACATTTAGACTGTGAGAGGAACTACAGGTGAATATATGGATTCAGACAAAGAGGCAGGAATCAAAACTGCATCTTCTGTTATTCTAATGTGATATTATCTACCACTGAACTAACAGATCGCCCTTACACTGTGTACAACTTATTTTATGCAGAGCATAAATCATATTTTTGGATTAACTTTTCAGTTTTCTCTATCTTTGACTCAGTCAGCTTTTTGCTGCCAAATTCCCCCACATGGATTGTTAGTTTTATTATATCTAAACAAAGAGAGGAACGAGTTGGTCTTTTCATTTATCTAATGCAGCTAAGTCGAGGGTCAGCTTTAGGTTTTTCGGCAGGATAACCTAAGCACAGTGTGGTGTCGTGTGACTGGAACAAATGACAGTCCATATCAGTTCTTCAATGTTTATGCGCATAGAGAGCAAGGAACACTGTTCCATTTAAAAGGCAGACTACAAGCTGTGATCCCACCTCTCCGAGTGTGTAAGCAGTCCAGGTCAGGAACCGCTTCTCGCTTGCTGCTATAGTGGGATCAGATGACTGTACACCGAGAGTTCACAGGCCCGGGAGGAGGTGAAAGATGATCATAGGGCCCGGTGGGTGCAGCAGGGTCTATGATTGGTCAAATTGACCCTCCTAATGTTCTCTGGTGAGATGAGATGTGAGAGGGGAGTGTGTCAGGGTGAATTCTGGGCCTGTGTCACTGCTCTTAAGCTCCTGTAAAACTTATACACTGTTGGTTGAACTTTTTTTTTTTTTTCAATCAGGATTGTTTTGGGTGCTGTTGGTCAGCTGTTTCAACAGCATTTGAATACTGTTTAAGGCTCCACTATAATGTTATCTTGCAGTAAAACATTTCAGCATTTTGAGTCAGTATGCTTCATTTACATGAACCGTATCAGCCCTTTTGACATCAACCTAAAAACATATCACTTACAATTTGTATTCTATACTTTTCAGTGACACCAGTTTGAACTTTGGATGCTGTTTGAATATAGTTCCAGCATGGTTTGAAATCATTTTGGGTGAAATTTCTGCAACAGCGAGCAGCCAGATCGGCTGATCTTTAGACTGTGCTCCAAAAGACATGAAATCCAATTTGAGTGGGAGAACAAACAATGACCAGAACATTTGGGACAATGTTGAAAACAGGAGCGGCTGCCAACCTTCAAAACAGAACACACTGAAGTCAGCGTCCAATTTATAATCCCAGCGGATAAAAACTAAACTCCAAATCCAAACAAAATGCTGAGGAATATATATGTTGTATGGGAATATTGAGTTAGAGTAATAATATGTCAAACAATCTTACAGGGGTAGGAAATTATTTAAACTCTGGGAGAGTTAATAGATACTTAGCGAAATGTTAGCACACAAATATGAGACAGATAAGGAGAATCATGCAAGGACATGCACAATTTATTGTAACTGATGTAATACTACCGTGATATAACAACACTGACCCAATAACACGATGCAGCCTGCAAGCCAGGGTAATGAATATGATGAAATATGACTTCCAACACTATTCCTCCCTGACAGACAGGAAAAACAGACATGCTGGCTCAGCGCCCAGAGCATTAAATGACAGGCTGAAGTTCAGAGGCATTTATTTGTCATAATACTAAACCAACTTGAGATCAGCTGATATCTGTCAACATGCTTCACCTAACTTCAGAGTGATACAACACTGAGCGACTGTGTCAGCGATGTTTACATCAAACAGAAAAACTTGGAGACCATGAGGGATGGGGGAAGAAAAAAATAGAGACGAAAAAAACAAAACAAAACAAAAAAAACGGCCCAAATAAGAAAATGAAAAAGCAGAAGAAGTGCAGGATTCATCCTGTTTTCAAAGAGCTGGGTTATGAGAGCGGTTATCTGAAACGAGGCGCTGGGAACGGGGTGCAAAGCCATAATTGGATGCTTGTCCCCGGCCAATTTTTCAGGGCAAATTATCAACGCATGGGTTGGATTGCTGGAACCACATTGTGGAGGTGGGAACAGTGGGAGCTTTGAGGGGCCAGCGTGACGCGCTAATAGAATCATTTAGCACACTGGGATAACGACAACATGTGATGGATGGAGCAAAGGCCCTGCATCTGCTGCTTCTGCTGCCGCTGCTGCTGCTGCCGCCACCACGTTAGCCTGCTGAGTCACTGCAGTGGTAGGTAGTACGGCTAAAGGTGTGGGTATCGGGATGTGTGTGTGTGTGTGTGTGTGTGTGTGTGTGTGTGTGTGTGTGTGTGTGTGCATTAATGTGAGTGTGTGCTGACAAGTGTGTGTATAAGCATGGCAAAGGCCCTCTCTTGCACACAGCCTTGTCTATCTCTGAGCGTGTGAGTAAAATGATGACTGGGCATGTTGCTTTTGGAAAGCCCACCACGCTGTGTGCCCTCCCCTGCTCCCAAAAACAAACTGTCACTCACAGCTCGCCACCGACCAAACTTACACGGGCAAAAGAAATATACCATGGATAACAATAACTTTAGAAATTTGATCATTTCTAGCTTCTTATTTGTTGACTCAAAATGCTTAGACTGGGTCACCACTTCAAAGTTAGAGAGTGTAGAGAAAATTGGAATAATTAAAATTTTGCATGCTGCCATTGTCATTACTGCAGTACAGTAAGCATCTAGAGTTTATACTGTGCAAGTGTGTGCGCACCCACACCGATTAAACCTAGTGAAATGAGAGGAGTGAGGTTAGGCAGAAAGGGTACTGAAATAAAATGTCCTGTTTATTTTCTGCACAGAAAAATGGCAGGTGAGGCAGTTGAACTTTCAAGACTTGGATGGCCACGGAAATCTCCAGTGTGAATCATCAGAACCAAAAAAAGTGAAGATTTTTTGGACAACAATTCTTTTTTTTCTTTTATCTTTTTTTAACCAAACTCAGAAACAGAAAAAAACAAACAAATAGGACTCAGTGATAAGCTACACTCTGGCAGGCTGAAGCTTGAGATCATGCCGTGTACAGTTTGACATGAAGTTTACGACAAAGTATTTTAAACCTGCTACAGCTCTGATTTGTGACCTTGGCTGGCATCTTCACCACAGCAAAAGCCAGTGAGGCCAGTGTTTCCACAGCATTTACAGCCATTTGCCCTGGCACAGAGATGATTCCTGAGACATATTTCTAAATTACGTATAAAATATCTTGTTAAATTATCCAGGTGCGTCAGAACACTGATGTGAAATGTGCACAATGCAAAAAAATACCAATCCCACTTCACTACTCTATATATGTTAGAGATGTTTGACTTGCACAGTGAGGGGATCCGGTGACTCTGTTATGCTGTGGGGGCATTTTGCTGGCATGGTCTGGTTCCACTTGTCCCCTTAGAGAGAGGGGTCACTGCACATCAATACCAAGTTGTTCTGAGTGATCAGTTTTATCCAATAATGAAACATTTCTGTCCCGATGGGAACGGTCTCTTCTAAGATGACAATGCCCCCATCCGTCGATGAGTATGAAAACGACATGAATCGTGTGCTATGACCGTCACAGTCACCAGATCTCAACCCAGTTGAACAGCTATGGGAGATTTTGGACCAACATGTAAGACAGCGCTCTCCCCCGACACCATCTTTGTTCAGTATTTCCTTAAAGATAGAAAGTCATTTTTTTCTCATTATTTTAATCATAAACTTAAACTTGCCTCAACCTAAACCTGCTGTGACATTACTCCGACTTCATATGAATTCATTTGTTGCAAAAACAGCAAACTAATAATGTTCATGGGTAAATGTAAAAGCTCAGCGGATAACCCAGCATGTGACTGGGTGTGTAGGATCTTAAAGTAGAGAGTTGTGTATGCTATAGTTGGCCTGAAGCCAGTCCAGGAGGGAGGACGTTTCATAGATGAAATCCTCTCCATGCAGGAGGTGAGGTTGCCTGGAGCTGTCAAGAGCAGCGCTAGTCCACCGCTGCATGGTGCCCACTACTGCACTATGGGAAACACAACCTCACATACAGCACACACACACACACACACACACACACACACACAAAAGCTCATATGTGTATTCAACGCTCCTCTCGCAGATAACGATACACATACTCACACAAAGACTGGCTCCAACACATGCACATAGAAACAACAGAGAATGAAAGGGGTTTGGGGGGAGTGGTGCAAGAAAAGGGAGAGAGCGAGAGAAAGGGCAGTGGGAGAAAGAGTGCGAGATAAAGAGAGTGAAAGAAGGGCTTCACAAACAAAAGAAAAGTCAGTTACACACAGGGAGCGAGGAGGGCAGGGGGGAAAAAAAAGCACTGAAAACCGAAAATCAGCAAAAAAAAAAAAAAAAAAAAAAGGGCAGAGAGGAAAAAAAAATCTGCCTTCAGCCGTAGAATGGGAGGAGTAAGAAGCAGCAGAGGGAGGACTGAGAAAAGGAAAGAAAAAAAGAGATATGGAGAGAGAGAGAAAATGAGAGAGAGGAGGAGGAGAGTGTCAGGGCTAGGGGTGATTAAGCCTGGGGTCTCCTCTCTGCAGAGACACGTGCGCAGACTTAATCAAGTCGACGCCAGCCAGCCACATTTCCACATTACTCCCTGGCCGCATGCCTGACAGGTCCGAAAGAGGGAAGGGAAGAGGAGCTAAAGGAGTCCGCCTGCTCCACACACCCACCCACCCTCTCCTTCTCCTCCTCTTCCTCCTCCCCGTCTTCCACCACCCCCAGGCCCCGGAGCGATGCCAGAGCACATGTGAGCGGCGTTGAAGGGAGTGGACGGGCGTAAGTTAGGGAGCAAAGAGCAGAAATACTACTGACTCCACTAAATGAAATGTTATTAGCTGGGAGTGCTCACTACTCCCCCTGAAAGCTCTACTACTCTCCTGCTGACAGTGCAGAGGAAGTCAGCATGTTAAAATCACTTTACTCTTACAAAACCTGAGCAAGACCGTATAGACTGTATACACACGATATATACTAGGAAACCACATTAACCTTCAAGGCTATTGCTTAGAAAATATACTGTTTTTAAAAAGACTATTCTTCTATACTTGCATAATTTAGTTTCATTCAGTTATTTATCGGTTGACTGGTTATCAGTTCTGTTAAATTCTGTTGCAATCACGCCGCAGTTTTAAAGGTGTGGTGATTTTTGAATTGTGATCTGATATGACTTTAACAGTCATATTCAAGCATGACGTGAATGAATGTGATCAGGTTTCTCTTTTAGTCAGAGAAAAACACACACACTCATACTGAAATACAGCACACACCCTAAGCCGCACTCTCAGTTTCAAAGATTCAGTTATCATTTTTTATTTTTTTATTCTTCACATCCTCTCCCTACAAAACAAAAAAAATAAATAAACACTGTACACCTTCTCTTCCCTCTATTTTCTCCTTCACTGCTCCTATTTCACTTTCATGTTCTTTCTTCTCTCCTCACTGGAGGCTAAGTGGGTCCAAGCCCAAGGTGGGGTATAGCGATGTCATTTAATAAGCAGCTTATCTCTGGCACACATGCCACAGAAAACGACCTGCACAGGCATCTACACTGTAAAAAATGTCCCACCAAGTGTTTTCTCTGTTGTATGCCTCTCACACACTAGAACACTTTGAAAAGACTGGGCATCTTGCAGAGTCACTGTTTGCAAGACTAGATTCCTTTGAGGTTATTTCCCATCATGCCCCTGATGGAAATTTACAGGAAGAAAACTGTTTTTTTCCATTTTTTTTTTTTTTTTTTGCTCTTTAAAATTCTACATTATTGTGATTATAATTATTATATAAAGTTAGTAACTCAACACTATAATTGTCATGGTCTGCCCCGAAAATGGACTTTGCATTCACGATTTCTTGTATTATTTATTCCTTGTGTCCAATAACCCTTCCCTCTCTTATGTATTTAATGCCGGCCTTGCACCAAACGACTCACATACTCCTCCCCGGAGTCGCCTCCATGCTCACTATCAACTCGCTTTGCTGCTTCCTGTTTGGTGCTGGTCTCTATTTGCATGAGCCAAGATTAAAAACGTATATGTACGATAATATCTATCTATATGATAATATTAAACATGTTGGATTTTATTGGAACATTAAGACGAAAAAAAGACTTAAGACAACAGTGACAATCACTTTACACCAAACAATCAACATGACGGGAGCGCACCGCGACCTTTGGTCTAAGGCTATTAGTCTGAAGCAAAATTGATTATTCTTGTATGTGAACCTGCCTCTACATTTGTGCCATGATATTAACTACTAAAATAAGAATAAATGCAGACTACATAATCTAAACTTTGAAGTAAGGGGAAAGTTAAGCATACAGTTATGAGTGATGAAAAACTCCTTTGTTCTTTCTGCACAGTATCTCTTCATCCTGTCTCAACAATCACTCATGCAAACTCACATTTACATAATGTAAATGTGAACAGTCAAAAAAATGTTATGTTCTGTTATAAATGCGAAAGCTATTTGCCACTTGCAGGAACATTTTTTGCAGCGGAGCTCAGTGTCATTTCACAACAATGACGCCTGCTTATAGCATTTCCAGTAATGAGTCAACTGCTAATCTCCTCTAGTGAAAGTCCCTGATAGAGATGGAAACAGAGAGACATTTGGTTTCGTGCTGCTGTTTCTGAACAACTACTGAGGTGTAATTTCAACATATCAGTGAAACAAGGGCCAGCCTGTGCCAGTCTAATCCGTCTTAAAATTGTGCACAGGTGGTTTGCTGATAAGGTGAGGAGGTGTAGATACAGTGTGTGCCTGAGTTATGTGTGTATACATGTGCACACTTGCGTATCCCCTGGCTCCCATATAAAGTACAAAGCTAAATCCTACAAATATGCATGTATGTGCGCACACGGACACACAAGGGGGGCCGTCGGTGGTCTCCTGTGACCTGTGAGTGAGGGCTAATTAAGTGAAGGGAGATGACAATGAACAACGGCCTCCCATAGGCCAAGCCATCACTCAGGCCTGCTGTAATGAACACCCACCTACAGGTGTGCTGATCCCTCGACAACTCTGCACACAAACACGCACACAAAAGGGTGCATTCTCACTGCGTTATTAATGCATGCACACATATGTTAGCAATACATCAGAAAAAAAAAAAAAAAGCAGTTCGCACACAAGACACACTGCACACTTGATGACACACTACAACACAGATATGGACACAGACATGCTGACGTTTCGGAGCGGTGCAGCAGCTCTCCTGTCACAACCGCAGGACTGACAGTTCATTAGTGACAAGTCCGCCATCAGAGGCGAGCCTAAACCCACTATCATCTGTCACCTGGCCCGCTGGATAATAATCACAAAATGAATAGACAGCGTCTGCTAAAAGAGACACACAGCCTCATAGGATATTCACGCCCAAAATTCTGTCTCTGTTGCCGAGATGGTGTCGTCTATTATATGTATTACATTTTTGACTTGATGAAGGCCCCGGGGGAAACGCTAAGCGAATCCATCCTGTACACCTTTCCATTTTACATTTTATTTCAGAACAACCCGCTTCATGAATAACGTTCCCAAAGCAGCGTTCCTTTATGGTGAAGTACAACCTTAATGTATTTCCCTCACAGATTAAGACCAGGTCTCCCCTGCTGACTCGTCTTTTCCATTTCCAATGAATGATTAAACTTCACCATTTCATTTCCTAGAAACGTGCCAGGTTAAGTGCCATGGCTACGCCTGGAGCACAACTTCTGCCTGCATTTTATGGGCTTAATTAACGGACCCTAATTGCTTCTGAAAGGAAATAAATAAGGCAGCCAGCGGAGCGCATCCTACTGTTAACGGATTATTTCCTCTCTGAAAACAATAACAGAATGTTCTGCTTTGCTCCCCGGGGGCCGCTTAAAGATTCTCAGTCTCAATATTTTTTACAGATGGGTTATAAATGTAGAAGTTGGTCTTCCTTGAGTCCTCAGGAGCTGCGGGTCTGACAAACGACACTGAAAGGAGATTGAGTGGAATGAGCTCTCATTTGTTCTGAAACACAATATTTTCCCATGTCACAGAAGTCATCCGTAAAATTAACCTTGGAAAAACATTACTGAAATATGGAAGTCTCTCCAACTTTGATGAGTTTGAAGCTCACACAATCCCAACTGGCGCAATCACTATTCTGCATGTAATGAGAAAAGGCCTCTAGCCAAAACAAAGGCTGCCCATTCAAAAGAGCATGTTCTTTTTCCCCTTCCCTGCTCTTTCTAGTACTGTGACGACAGGAAATTAGTCTCGACATCAAAGTCTGACGAGGAAGTGACTCTCTTCCCCTCCTCACTGCGTGTGGAGTTGTCCACTACACCTGACACACGACGGGAACACACACACGTACACGTACAAATACACGGCCCCAGACATTTCTTTTTTTTGTTGTTGTTGTTGTTTTTTTGTTTCCACCCTCTCATATAAACCCTTACGATGATATCACTCGATGGTGTAATGGCAGGTTGGGGGCCACAAACACCTCAACGGTTCTCAGGGGGCCAGGAGAAGAGCCAGTGGAAGTTTTATATGGTGGGAGAGTTCCCATTTTGTGGGGGAGGCTCGTCCTGCAGTGGAATGCAAATATTTAGCTTGCCCCTGGTATAAAATGAAAATTACACAGTACAACAGGAATACCTGTGTAGCTACCCAGGTGACCGCCAGCCTGGCTCCATCCACCAGTACGTAAATATAGTAATTACCCACAAGCCCCATGGGCACAAAGGGGAGTCAGTAAAGGAGTCTTACTGGACAATGATTCACGACTAAAAATGAAGTTGTGCTGGCACAGCGGGACTGCGGATGACATAACCAATCAAGGAGGCCATGAGAATGTTTCTCTGAGATTTAGGGCAGACGTAAATATTTGTTGCTCTGTGATAACGAGCTGGGGATTTATTTGAGGGGAAGACACAACAGCCAAGAGTCGGGTCAACAATACTGTTTCTGGAAAATAGAGTCACACTACAAGAAGAAAGCATGGGTGTGTTTCTGTTTGTGTGTGTGTGTGTGTGTGTGTGTGTCAGTGAACGGGAAGGGAGGGGTCGCATAGGTTCACTGTTTCAGGCAACCCCCATGACCCTTATGCCACTGGGACATGCTCAGACACCCCACTGTCTGCTCATGCAACCTAGCTGGGGTTGCCATGCAGACACAAACAGCCTCTAGTGTTTACACTGGTGCAGTGGGTGAGTGTGTGTGGGGGTGATGCAGAGAAAAACGAGAGAGGAAGAGAAAACAACAACATGGAGAGAGATGTAGAAAATGGGGTGAGAGAGTAAAAAAAAAAAATATGAGAGCAAGGACTTATGGATTGACAGAAACATGATAGAGGCAGGGAGGGAGGGAGGGAAGAAGAGAGAGAGTGCCCCCTACAGAGAGGACAGAAAACTCTAACTGCGGTGACCTTGACACTGAGTGGAAGAGACAAAGGAAAAAATAAAAAATAGAGAGAAAAAGGCAGAAAAAACTCTGCATCTGTCTGATGCAACGGTTGATGGTTATTACTGTATCAACAAGAGTTAAGTAAGTATATATTTAGTTATAAATTACAACTTCAAAAACTGGCTTGTTTTTTTTTACTCACTTTTAAACGATGGGCAATTTGATGTGGTAGACTGTACAGGAGGAAGTCAAGTTATTCCGTATTTAAACAGATGATGGAAGCAATTGTGATTTTCAGTCGCTTGGACGAAACGCAGACATTTTTCATCCTTCCTGAAATAGGAAAATTACTTTCACCTTCTTTCATGTATTAAACAAGCCAGTATCTGAGATTCAGTCTACATGTGTGAGAAAAAAAAGTGTCTCCTCGTATCCACATGTGTCTTCTCAAGCATGCTTCTGTGTATTTATGTGACTTATGTGCATGTCTCAGGCCTCGCCGTGAGCGTGTGTCAGGCTGTGTGAGTGTTTAAATGGATTTTCCAGAGGCCTCCAATACCAGTGCCATGTGTGAGAGGTTCTTTCCCTCGTATATTGGCCATGACACCCTCCCTCCGTCGCTGCACAGCATGGCAGCCAGCAGCACCTGCTGCACCATAAACACACCTGCAACGCAGTAGAACCATGGAAACACCAAGCACGGAAAAACTTCACAACACAATACAATGCAGTACAATAGAGGCGACCACACAGCTGCACAAAGACTGCACGCACTAGGTTCTTGGCCTGCTTTAGCAACATTTATGCTGTACAAGTTACTTTTGAGTCTATTTTCCTCCATCAAAATATTATAAAAATAGAAATAGATTCTAAATTCAATCAAGATAAAAATGAGCTTTCTGGGGACACGAAAAAGATGGCAATGATAGACAGCCTATAATACACTATACTGCAGAGAAAAGCAATGTTGTTTTGGTTTTCAATGACTAAAACCAACAAATCGGCCCCAAAATTATATGTATAGCCTGCATCTGGTCAACACACAGTAGTGCTGTACAGCCTCCCTGCTCCTCCTGCCAGCACAAATCTTGACCTCAGAGTTTTCTTTCTTCTGGAGTCCATGTAGTTTTAGGGCTGGCATTCATCTTCATAGAGGACTGTTCTAACTCACTGAAGGAGGAATGGCTATTGAAGCTGCTCATTTCCTTTTCTCTTCCCCTCTTGTGTAAGAATTTCTTGATATCAGTCAAGTATGAGACAGATCCAGTCTTGTCAGACCTGGCAGAGTCCGACAAAAACTAAGTCAGCCAGAGAGGAATATACAGAAGTTGAAAGTAGCGATGTGCATGATTAGTTGACTAAATAATTAAATGTTGCTACCCTCGATAGTTGGCACCATAAATATTTGTCACCCAAACTAATTATTAATATTTTATTGATATGCAATGTCGGTAAACTGTTGTGTCTACTAGTCGGGGGTGCAGCGATGGCAGACAGCAGGCCCCCTCTTCTCAGGCTAATGTCTGGATGCTGTAAACAAGCAAAGTGGGACAGAAGACATCTCCTGAAACCAGCGTGTTTATGCAGTATTTGATCTAGACAATGAAAATAAGGTAATATGTAGGTTGTGTCAGAATAAACTGGCATATAACCACTCAACCGCAGCAATGCTTAACCACATTCAGCACAGGAATGCGGACGGTAAAGGAGCTATTTTTAAGTTTTGCTGTTGCTACACAGCCAGCATTAGCATTAACTGCTGTTTCCTTACTGGTCTAAAAGATAAGTTGAGAGTTCAGCATCAAACTTTGTTCCTTCGCTCACCAAGAACTGACTCCAGCTGTGTAAAGCATCGCCAATGTAAACTCTAGCCCTGGTCCGTCTCGTCACATTCTGATAGCGACTCACTGTAACCTCCAATCTGTACAGAGGACGTAGCGCTGCTCAGAAGACGTTTTATAACCTCTTGTATTATAAAGAGAAGAAAACACATTTTGCCGTAGAGAAAACTTACTTATGGTCCCTTTAACCTTCAAAGTATGAAAGGCTCCTGGTGCTAGCACCGCTAACGTAAGCTGGGCTAAGCAAACAAATCTGAAATAATTCACCCACAGATCAATTAAATTGTGCTTTGACTGTTTTCTGATTGTTTTCTTACTTTAGACTGGCCAAGTTGTCGAAATTTCCATTTAATCAGCAGGGAAATGAGTCATTAGGAACATCCCTATTGAAGGCATAGGAAATCTCCTAAGTGCTCACTGACTTTGCCATGGCCACAGCTTCACAGAAGAAAAAGCGGATGACAGCGGATGACTCCCTCCCAGCATCTCACTCTGCTGGTTTAGTGAAGTTCACACTGAAAGCCCTTCAAATGTTATTATAGTGTGTTTTTCGAGATCCTCTGTGCTTTCAAGGCTGTCACTTGTTGTAGTCCAGGCCGTAAGTGTTGAATTATGAGGAAGATTGTGTATATCATTTTTCAATCGAAAAAGATACCTGTAGGTAATGGCTATCACATCATTCTAACATGAGTAACACCATATCTACACTGGAGGCATGGCATGAGCAACAGAGTCTGCGTTGCAACTAAGGGTGGGTTCAGGCACAGTTTTTAGTGTAGGTCACCTTCATTTTTAGCGTCACTGAAAGCCAAACACACGATCATAACAGAAGCATTACTCAGCCTGAGGAGACAGCTGAACTGATTGAAAAGGAGTATCTCTGTTACATCAGACATGTGTGAGACTGACTACTGAAATATGCAGCTGAAATGCAGCTCTGTAAGACTGAACTTGAGCTTAATGCAGAAAATGCTAACATGCTGATGTTCAGCAGGCACAGTGTAATAGTAAATGGACTCCACTTATATAGCACTTTTCTAGTCTTACTGACCACTCAAAGCGCTACAGTTCATCATGTTCACCATATTATATTGGTGTGTTAGCATGCTTTTTTTAAAGTACAGCTGAGGCTGGTGGGAATGTCATTAGCTTTGCAGTTACAAATAGTGCCAAACAATTTTAGATTTTGCTTCTCCTTTTCCTTCCAATGAGAGGTTGAAATTATCATCCTCCAGGCACCAGGGACTTACTTAACAAATTTCACAGCAATTCATCCAATTTCTGTGATATTTCAGTCAGGACCAAAGCGCCAGACCAAACAACCAACTCACCAACAGACAGAACAATATTGCCATCCCTAGAGCCACACTACTAGTTTACATTACAGTAAATGGGATTGATGAGAAAAATCTTCACACACTCTCGTTCCAAAAACCCCCACAAAAAAACAGTACTTTCTTATGAAGAATAATAAAGACCGGAGGGGAAAATAATGAATTCAACTGAGTATAGTTAAATATTTTCACTGTAGCTGCTAAATATGCTCACTTTGTTTTGTAGCTTTCATTATGGCAGCAATTCATGCTCACCAACAAAACAGGATACTTCAACAGCTCCATCACAGTGTGTAGCGGATCAGTGTTTAGCTCACATTCACACCCTACAACATGTTGGCCTCGTCTGGTGCATATTACAGCAGCCCACATGGCAGCTGACTAGTTTAATTAATTCCAAACAAATCTTGCAGGATGTGTGCACCCAAAGACAGTTGTCTTCTAAAGAGAACGAGTACGCTGATATAGTGCATCACAGTGTAAAACAGACCTTGGGAGAAACCCAGCAATGAAACAACCGACCGCGCTGCCCTGCCTCACTGCACCGTAACTAAATGGCTTGTAAACCGCACCCAAACTTTTGACAGCTTTGCATATGAACACACATGTGCCTCGTAACAATTAAACATAAATGAAGGAATGGAAGAAAAAAAAACAGAAAGGATCGGAAAAAAAAAAAAAAACCTCTGTTGGAGGTTTTTTCCTTTTTGTTTTTTTTTTTTAAGAGAATGCCGTTAAAGGAAAAGCAAGAGGAAGATAGCTTTTGGGTTTGGTGGTAATGGTGTTATTAATTTTAGACGTTTATTTGAGTTTGTCACAGTGACGGGACGGGTGACAGGTGCTGAAAGCCGGTCCAAGTGTGGACACAGTGCATGATGGTTCGCAGATGATGGCTTCTTTTTCCAGAACCCCTAGCAACTGGACCGAGCCCAGCTGGCTGACTGCAGGCAGTAACCGGACCGTTTCTCTCGCTCTCTCAGTTTATTTCTTTCCCTCCTTTCCTCTCTGCCTCTCCTTTTCCTTCTCTCTCTATCCATTTCTCTTCCTTCTCCACCCCAGCCTCCCTCTCCAATGTCTTTGGAAGGGTCTAATAGGACTCAGAGCTGGAAAGGAAAATATGGACTTTGGAAAAGAAAAAAAAGAAAGAAAGAAAAAAGAAAAAAAAGACTTGTTGCCATTCACTTTTACTGATCTGATCTAGGATCAAATTCAAAGCCTCCCAAACATCAGGGTTTTAGCCAAAGTAATATGATACAATCAGACCTTGTGTCAGTGATAAATAGGAACAACTTGGGTCATGTGTTTCTTTCACCAGGGAGAGAACAGAAAATATATTCCCACCCTTACAGCATGTGTAATGTGTACCATAATAGTGTGTGTTTCAGTCCCCTGTTTAATGCAAGGATACATGTCACAATTAACCCTGTGCTGTGTGTGTTTGTGTGTGTGTGTGTGTGTCCGATTGCCTTCCCATGAGCTCTGCAGTTCCTCCATTAAGACCAGTCAGTCAGCCAGTTAGTCATTAAGAGCCGAGTTGTCACTAGTGGGCCTGAAGGTCATTCATCACCTAAAAGGCCCAAAGGACAGGGACAGAGCAGCTCCCACTCTGCCAGACACACATACACACATCACACATACACACATACACATTCACTACACCCCACTGACCGAAAAAAAGGCACCGGGAGATTTGGTACGGGGAAGACAACTTGAGGAATATTGCATGAATAAGACATGAGACACACAACCAAATGCTAGCACACACACCCACACACACTAATCCCACATAAGCACACTTGCTCATTCAGATGTCTCCTCTCTCACTTCAGCCCACTAACATGTTGCAGGTTTCTGTCCCCCTCCTTCTGATTTTTATTGTACATGTCACAATATTCACCACATAATAAAAGGCTTTTTTTTTTTTTTTTTTTACAGGGGCCAGGCTCTTCAGTGGGGGGAGTGGGTGCAAAGAACAACATTAACATCCAATATCTCTGCTGCTCAGAGCCCCCTTTTTTTATGATAATTCATCACACATGACGGCATATTTCTGCTTTAAAAAAACAATTGAACAATTTAAGTCGCCTGCCAGTCAAGTCCTCGCAGCCCCCACGACAAAAAAAAAAAAAAAAAAAAAAAAAAAAAAAAAAGTTGATGTCGTCAAAAGATAGTAAGCTACAGCTACTGCTCAACGCTGCTTTCTGAGTGTGCTGTATGAGACCATGTGGGAGGAAGGGCTCTATCTTGAGGCTTACAACCCTCTTAACCTGCAGTTTAAAAAAGAGTTTTACAGTATCAGTTGAATCTTCCCCACGGCCCGAATCAATCTGAGCTACAATTCAAGACAAAACACCTTTATTCACTTCCTGTTCCTTGTGGCTGATTGTGAAGCTTTGGCAGAAACTGAACATAATATCAGTTTGAAAGTTCCCTCTGCGTGACTGGGGCTGGTGGGAGCTGAGATTTGAACCGAATATCACAAGTCCCTGATTTAATCTCATAATAGTCGGCTTTAATGTCCAAATGCAAGACATATGTGGCTTCGCTTTGGTTCGCTCACTCAGGCCACGTAGTACAATCTCCCAGGGCAAGACCCAGGAAAGGGAATTTGCATTGGAACTGAAGCGTTCATGCTAGTTTAGTTTGATGCTAATTAGCCGAGACATTATAAGCACCATTTGGTTAGTAGATTTAGAGCCGAGGTTGTAGAAGATGAGCATTTAGAGAAATATCTGTTTGAGAAATGCTCGACAAACATTAAAAGGGTCACGACAAACATGAGATTAAACAGTTTTTGGAAGATTTCACATCAGTATGGTGGTAGATCAAAACAAATGCAATAGATACAAACGCTACTGTAATGTTGTCTGAACTCTGAACTGCTCTAAAACAAACACAGACTCCCAGTCATAAGTGGGTCTCTCCCACTTTGTCTCTCTCTGTCACTAGAAATTGATTTCATACACACAAACAAAGTCTGCTGTTGGTGGCAGTTCACATGCTTCCCACACACACACACACACAGAGAGAGAGAGAGAGAGAGAGTGAGAGAGAGAGAGAGAGAGAGAGAGAGAGAGAGAGAGAGAGAGCTGCAGCTCTACAGCAGTGGGAGTGTTATGACTGAGATAGGAAGAGCAGGGATTTGTTTAAAGCAACAAGCCCAGGGGAGCCTCAGCTCATACGGACAATGATATGGATCCTTCTCTCTTCGTCTGTCGCTATGGGGGCCCACGGTGCACTGACCTCTCCCACTGTCACGTCTTGCTAAAGCTATGTTACTTTACACACCTTCGTGCCAACACATGAGTAATGCATTTCCTTTTGTCAGTGCGTCTGTGCACCACAATGTCGCCTCTCTTCTTTATCTCAAAAGCAATTATGTTCATGCACACCTGAAGTCACGCGAAAACTGTGCCCAAAAATATGTAAACAAAAAATATTCTTTGCAGCTTTCATACATGTAATTAATTCTTTAACCAAATAATAATAAGATTGTATTTTTATTTTTCTAATATCTTTAGTGCAAAGCAGTCACTGATGTTACCACATTGTGTTTGTATTACAAATATTGCCAAAGTGCAGCCTCTTTTTCATGGGCAGACTATAAAAGCAGACTATTAGTCTTTGATGCTATATTTTCTGTTCTAACCAAAATAAGCCTAAGATAAATTGCAAATGATTCTAAATCAAACAGCCAAAAAAAAAAAGAGGAAAAGCACACATTTTGTTTTTAACTCCTTTAATCGCCTGTCTGTTTGTCTTTGAATACACTTTGAGATTCATCATTTGAAAGATTAGCACCTGATTATATTTCTGCAGTCCTGTAAGGCAGGTCCCTCTGTTCTGACACTGGCCTGTTCTTCATTAAGCCGGGACTACAACCTCTGGAGAAGTTTCTTTTAGAGTCTGTCAGTGGACTAAAGCTTAGGTAGGGATACCTCCTCAAAACTGTAAATACTGTAGTACAGTATGTCTCAAATTCATTACAATACCTCCACTCTGCAATTTAGCATGAAACATGCCGTGTAAATTACAGATTTTCTGTGGTTGCAGTCTGTGTTGCTGTGTGGATTATTAATGCAATGCTCTAACTAGCCTAGGTCATATGTAAATATACTAAAACGATCATCTGCAGTGTCACAGAATAACAGAGTCGTTGTGTCATTGCCTCTTCTCAGAAGGGATTATCCAGTGATAACAATCTGGCATGGTCGCAGCCAGCGACGATCCCCTTGACCTAACTGCGTGATTTTGCACAGCGTGTGACCGGATGGATCCCTTTTTGTCCCCACGACAGGACTGGGACAGAGAGCGGTATGGGAATGAGGAGGGGAAGTAGGGATTTCAGGTCCGCATCCACTGCTTCCAGCTCGCTGGCTGTGGGAGAGTTATTGTAGCTACTAACTGCAGTAGCTATCAGCTCTGGTTGGAACTGGTTAGGCGTTGTCTGGAATAACAATGGAAACACTGTTGGCTGTATTGAATTTTTGAAAAATTATAACGAGTAGGATAATAATGAAATTGAAGACGCAAAATAATGCTGCTAAATAACCCAATAGAAGCTGTAGATGGGTTATAACTATTGTGGACACTGATGATAAACAGCTCAATGTGCAGGCTCACATTCAGATCTGTGCTGATGCCAATTGCACAAATCAAACATGTTTAATATGGATGTAAAGGGTTTAATTTACCTCATTAAGAAAGTGAGACTTGAATCTTGAATTCCTGCAAACTACATGGTAACAGGACTGACTTTTCTTAATGGATGGTGCAGATAGTCCACATTCTTGAAAATCAGCCATTCTGGCAAAATTAAGGTTAAAATAAACCTTTATATCAGTGTGCTCACAGCTTAATATGAATGTCAAGGCAGCAGCAGCAGCAAAAAAAAAAAAAAAAAAACGACCTGAGGAAAAACATATGAAGTATTGAGATTTAGGGTGCTGACAAGCAAACAGCCTGAAGAGAGAGCTTATGACTTGTTTGTTAAATATTCAGTTTCAGCTACTGAAGGGGCGAGAGAAAAACAAGCCAAAGAGACGAATACAAAACAATCCATTCACCATCTCCCCATGAAATGACAAAGCACTTCTTGTACCCCTGAATTTAAACAATATGTTGCTGCTAAAATAAAAGTAATGCAGAAGCTGAATAAAAGATTTTAATGAATGTAGCAGTATTAGAGGAGGAGAAGCTCATTCCTGCTTGAGCACTACTCCTTGCAGAGGAGGCACATCCTGGATTAAGCTTTACAACACACACACACACACACACACACACACACACACACACACACACAGAGGACTACAGATGCCCCCTCCTCTGGAGTGGGCAGCCTGTCCGTCACTCTATATCCACTGAATTGGAGCGAGGACATTCATAAAGGATCTGGTCTCATGACGAACAGGAGAGGTTTGAACTGGCAGCCAAGAGCCACTGACTGCACTTCCTGCCTCTGTGCATGTGTTTTGTTAGGTGCTTTTTCTAATTATACTTTGTGTAAACCTCTGTAGTACATTGTGTAGTGCATGTGCGCATGTGTTTTTGTGCGCGAGCGCATGTCTGTGTGTGCAATCTGGTTTTGTAGGAGGGTTCACATGAGGCTGGCGGGGCCTTCCAATGCCAATGTGTCTGAGTGGAAAACCCCAGCACAATGGGACCGGGCCCTGACTTCAGACTGGCCATCCGCCACCACTAACAGAGCAATGAGTGTGTGAGTGTGTGTGTGTGTGTGTGTGTGTGTGTGTCTGTGTGTGTGTGAGGAAAGAAAAATTATTTCTCTGTCAATCAGCTGTAGAAGACTTTTTTTCTGTATATCCCTCTCTGATAAACATACACACAGCCTGATATACTATGTGTATTACTTCAGGGGTCAGTGCACTTCTGTATCTGTGAGCATGAGTTTCAGCTCATCTCCTCTGCTGCTAACTGTAAACAAGGCTTGTAGGGGGAACCTCTGCTTGCTGTGGACTGTGGAATAAAATGAACCATAGTGTGGATTAAAGTGTTACAGAATTGCTGCATGAGATTTGCATCATATTGTGTTATGGTGACTAATATTTAACTTACACAATCTTTGCAATAGCATTCAACAATCCTTTGTATCCTAATGTAGATATAAAGATGTTAATGTAATTGCAGTGATTTACAAGTCACATTGTTGTGTGCTGTAAAATAAATTCCCTCTGAACAACAGATGGTGCCAATATGAGCTGGTCGGTCAAAGTATCACAGTACCAACTGTGCGTGAGATGGGCTACGTGTTCTTTGAGCTTTAACGTCACTGGTGTGGACTGTGTGTGTGTGTGTGTGTGTGTGTGTGTGTGTGTGTGTATGTGTGTGTGTGTGTGGTCTGTTCATGTGTTGCCAGTGTGTGTGCCTATCACAGGACACCTGCAGTGAGTACGATAGGATCAGACTTCTTGTTGGGGCCCTGCTGAATGTGTACGTGTGTGTGTGTGTGAGAAAGAGAGAGAGAGAGAGAGAGAGAGAGAGAGAGAGAGTAAGAGAGAGAGAGAGAAAGAGAGAGAGAGAGAGAGAGAGAGTGTGTGTGTGTGTGTAAGCTTAGCAGATGTTCACTGTCTATCTGTCCATCTCATCAGGTTGTGAGGCAGCAAAAATGTGCTGGTTTCATCCCCACTTGGGTTGTTATGCTGCAGCCTGTTACTGTTACTGTAAGCCAGCTTCAGCTAAAGTAAACAGCAGTGCCCTGTCCTGCCTTGAGGATTCATAACCCTGAGGGTCTGAGGGAATTAAAAAGAGTCTGTTGCACAACTGCACACCACAGCTGCATGTGCATCACAGTAAACTAAATGTACCAAATTCTGTAAAGAAATGTAACGAAATCTTAGTACACAGGGTCAAAAATGTAAACATATGCTGAACAAATTGAATTCATTCTAGATTAATATTTAAGCATAAAAATGCAGATTTACTTTTTTGTGTTATGGTGAAATGGTCATGCTGTGCACTAAGAAACACCTATAAGCATGCACTGTAACAAAATGAAAACATGATGAACCCAGTGAAGTGAAACCAGTGCCAACATCAACATATAGCGGCAAAAGCATGGAAGAGCTGATTTTCCAGAGTCACGACATCCCACCAAAAGTCTATAGTGACCTTGTGTGCTGTGTTATTAACACTCTGGTGGCCTACAGGTTACAGAGGCTGGTTTGTGATAAGTAGGTCTGTGGTTGAAATCCCAAGAAAGGCATAATTTGGGTGGAGGGAAAGTGAGTGAGTAACACTTTCCCTCCTTTAGGCAAGGTGCTTCGCCCACAGCTGCTCCAGTGGAGTTTAAGCACAGTGGCAAAAAGTGAAACTGCTGTGGTCGTACTGGGCGGCTTCAGAAGTGTGAATGTGTGTTACTGAATGAATGAGAAGAGCATATGTTCCCTGTAAAAGTGCCTTGGGTAGAGGTTTAAAAAACGAAAACAACACTTTCTTGGGAATTAAAGACTAAAACCAACTATTAAAAAGAAACTTGAGAGAAGAGTGGACACGAGTTCCTAAGCAGACTGGTCCCGAAGTGGTTATACTGAAGTTTCCTTTAATGTTTTTCACCAAAATAATGCAACTGGGGCCTCAATCAAAGATGCTTTGATATAATATTAATGAGGATTGTGACTCACATGGATCACTGTCTCTGGCTCCCAGCTGTTTGCGTATGAATGTGTGCGCATGCAGTGTGTGTTCAAGTGTGCAAGTATGTGTGCCTATGCTGGCTGGTACTATTTGCCTCCCTGTTTTCCTCCCTCCCAAAAGATTAATCACCCAGATGTTTCCTTGTTTTGCTGTTGGCTCTTTCTCACATTATATATCAAACAGAAACATCTCTCTCTCGCTCTCTCTCTCTCTCTCTCTCTCTCTCTCTCTCTCTCTCTCTCCCCGTTCAAACTCTGTCCCTCCAACCCCCACCCATAACGCAATGTGTTTTTTGTTAATGGGCATGTAGTGAGTGGAGGCGGACCAGCGAGAGTAGGATTTCTTTTCCACTTGCAGTTTGATTTCCAACAGACACGTCTAATTAAATTACAATGAATTTGGGCAGATTTGTCCTTTTCAAGAAGTTGGAGTGCAGAGCAGAAAGACAGCTTGACTGTCACTTCTACAATGTGGGTGCTTTTATTTTGTAAAAAAAACATGCCCATATTTCCAGTGCTTCACAGGTGTCTGATCATGTGTATAGATTGGCTGCCACATGAGGATGGTGGCTTTGACAGCTGAAACGTGAATCACAGTTGTGCACACACATGCACTGCACTTCTGTACCCACACTGACATGTGTGGGTACAGCCCCTCATCATAACTACCTTAAAGGATGGGTTCTGTTTGCGTTTCTTAATTCAATATTTACAAGTCAATATGTACATTGAGAGTGTTACTGGTCCCTGTCATCATTATCCCTGTTCATACTGGCCTTCTTAACAGAACCACACTGTAGGAAATAAAAGACAAACTCCACAGTTCTGTGCAAAAATGTGTTCTTCAGTCAAAGCTGATATGAAGCTTCAGTCTGAGTTAGACAATTCAAGCTAAATCTTCCCCCTTGAAGTTGAGTCTATGTGTGTGTATTTATTGCCAATTTTGTGTTCCGGCAGCAAACCTATAAGTGAACACCCCAGGGGTTTGACAAGGGGTACAAGTACCTGGTAGAAACAGAAGGAAATTTGTACTAACAGACAGTTAACGTTGGAAAATACCAAGTTTTTGGATCAGGCCCGCTGCATGGTTCTCATGTAGGTCTTTGCAATTTCATGCATGCACCTGCAAAACCTCCCCATTGCACCACTTATGATATCTGATGCACATGCCCAGAGTTGGAGCATTGCCGTTTGCAGCCACACTACGCACGCAGTTCCTTGTTGACGACCGGCTCAAAAAGCAACAAGTGTGCTGCACGATGGCGATATGCAGCCCATGTGAAAGCTTCAACAGACACCTTTTCTTACATTCATCAACTTCAAGCGTGGCCATCCTGTGTGCTTGAGGGCACGAGGGTGAAAATGTGACTCACACAAGTTATCTACACATTAATTGTTAGAGACAGTGTGATCTCAATCACAGAGAAGATGGCACACAGTTTAGCTTAGGGACACTTGTGAGCCACATCTGTCATGTTAGCTTCGTCTGACCTTTGGAGCGATTTTCTGCACAAAATGATTTTGTCCTTCAATTTCCTACAGTGTAGGTGTACCCTACCCCAAAATGACCTAAACCTGATTCTAATCTTTACGCTGAAACTAAGTCTAAAGTCTACTGAGTCTATTTTAATAGATGTCTTTACTTACTCAAGGTGTAAAACTCAATTTGGTCCCCACAAAGATAGATGTGTAAGAACACACATACACACACACACACACACACACACACACACAGGTATAACTCAATCCTGTAACTCAATCCTGACCCCTTGACACTTAGGCAGCCCTGTAACACTAGCCAAAACTATGCCGGTGCAGAGCATAACACACACACACGCATGGAGACACACACCATTTGCACAGCATCTCTGCTCGTTGGCTTGCGGCATATGCAGGGCTGGTGCTGTGAAGTGAACAGGCTCCTTTCCTATACAGCCACCGGCCATATGGTGGCCAGAGGCTGGCCTTGGTAATTGATGGTATCTGTCGGTCTGTCCATGGAGAGGGGCCCTGGGGCCCCGAGATGGGCGACCTAAAACACACAGAGATCCAGCATGGGGGGGTGGGGGGGGTGGGTTAGTGAGGAGGGGGACATGCTAGTGTTTCAGCCCTCCTCTTCTATTCATCCATTCATCTATACAAAGAGTTAACTCCCCCAACTCCCACACTGCACACCACAATTGTGCTCGGGTTTGCTGATAAAGGCCCTTCTCTCTCCCTCTCTCTTTCCCTCTCTCTGGCTTTGGCTGGTTAGCCCCAGACCCCCTGTCTGTGGGTTAGGGTGAGGGGTTTCAAAGTCCCCTGGCCTGGGTCTGGTCTGGCTGCCCTTCCCACCCTCCCCCAATCGTGCTGCTGCTGCTGCTGCTGCTGCTGAGTTAAACCCCAGAATGAGCTCTTTGACTGGGGCACAGCCGGCCAGATGGCACCCACTGGATTGGGGATCACTGGTTACTGCCAGATTGAGACTAGGAGGAAAATACGACACTGGCAAGGCTTCAAGGGAACCAGGGTACCACACTATATGATTTCATCATTGGTATTAAAGCTTTTGCTTCGAGTTCGACGCGGGACTATCGATCGCAATATGTAAAAGCAAAACAAAAGATGACCTTGCAGCCAGTGGTGACGCAGAAAGGAGAAGTCGGAGGACGTGTTCATCATTATAAGTTGTGATATATATTCTGTATATGAGATATGATAATGATAGAGACTATAATAAGGGCCTAGGTAGGGCCATCTCAGTACTTTATAGCAAATTTGCTAACAAGACTTTCAGCGTTTTATATTTGGTACCTCTGATGACACATGAAACTCACACTATAAAGTGTATGTGTAACTACTTATCCATAACAAAACAAGCATACTCAAATATACAGACGAGGGGTTTATAATTTAGTGAAGCTGGGGAAAGTGTGGGCTGCATTTAGCCCCTAACTTTTATTCTGAACAATACATCAGTATACTTCATGCCTATTAAAAACAATTTCAAGTAGGGCTGTTAATAGACAACAGCAGCTCTGAGTAACACCATGAGTCAATAGAAAAAAAAAAAATATCACACATAGCTGTACATGTGCGCAAACACATATGTGGCAATACAATCACATGCACATCCTTTTCCTCAGGGTCTGATGACCCTTACACATGCGTGTGTGAGTTTTTCCACGGCAAGCGTTCACTACACGCCACCTCCTCATCACCAGGGGCGAAGCAGAGGTACACGGGATGGGATGAGTGTGAAAGCGTGGGAGAGAGAGGAGAAGAAGCTGGGCTTGTTCCCACAGGCCTGACTCACGGCTCTGGGCTTACAACAAAGACCTCTGAACCAGGGCATGGCACCCCAGCGGGTGGAGCCGACACATGCACAAACACACATGAATACAAATACATACGGCACATGTGCGCACACAAAATCTAACGCGCTTGTGCAACAATATACGATGCACCAAGATATAGATATGTTTGCCGGTTTGTGAATGAATTTATGACTTAACAAAGCAAACAGTTTGTTTAAGTGATGCCTAAACAAACTTATTTTTAGTCATCAAATGCCACTATAAAGAGACAGTTTGAGGCTAATTGTTACACTAATTGTTAGTACACTTTCAAGAGCAACACATGACCTAAAAAATATATTTTGCATTTTGTATGAACACTGTTCATGGAAAGACATTCCATAGAGACAGACGAAACCGTCGCTGCTGAAAAAAAAAAGATTTCTAATTACTACAAGACATTAAAGAATCAACCTCTTCATCACAGATACATTTTTTCCACTTTAAATGTAGCTGTTGTTACCCTGTCAACCACACCCACGCATATACAAATGTGTCTCACGCGTCTCCAAGCGTTTTACGACTGCGGGAACATCGTGGTGTTTTGTGCACTTGGACATGAATGTGAACTTTCAAGATCCTGGTGATGAACTTGAACTTCAAAAGCAATGAGGGTGGATCACCCATGGAAAAGACAGGCGCATATGACGCAATGTCTCAGGCCAACTGGGAAAACAAACATCAATGGATGATGCATGAGAGGATGAACTTAAATCTGGAGAGTTGTAAGCTGAAAGCCAGATGATACTTGCTTTAATGTCGAAGCAATTTGTTTCCTGTTTCAGCACAATTGTACCAGCTACAGCACACTACTTAATCCTTCCCATTTAATTCTGTGTTGAGTTTGAAAATAATAACAGCTAGGAAAAAAAATGGGGCCCTGTAGTAAAATAAAGGGACCCGTAGTGGAATAAAGGGATCATCTTTCCATTCGTTACGGATGTGAGTTTAATCTTGCATTTTAACTGCACTTACAGGAGCTTTAATATTTTACAAATTACACATTTTGCCTGAGAAAATAACATTTTCTCTTTGTCAGTCAAGTACTTTCAGATCCATCAATCATTTTGCCCATGAAAAAAAAAAAAAAACAACCACCGAAATTATTTTAGTGTGATAAAATGTGTTTAACTTTACGAAAAAATCTCAGTTTTTAGGCTGTTTGATATTTGGTAAAAGTTTTGAGCCCCCACCCTCCCTCTGCAATGATGTGGCCAATATAAGTCACGGTATAAGATACTGCACCATGGTGACTCAGTTTGAGTTGCCCCGGAGCGCAAATATCACCTGATGGTTCCCAGCAAAGCAGTCTGCATCACACCACCTGCTACCAAGCTGGTGCCCACGCTAACCGCTAATTGCTGCGCTATCAGCAGCAGCCTAAACTACAGCCTCTTTCTTATCACTGGACAAAGAACATGTGTTTAAAATGTGCCATCCATTTTAACTTCTTTTATTTTATTTTAAACAAGCCAAATGTGTGGCTTGATGAACAGATGGATGAACGGATGCTCAACACGTGTTTGTACTTATATGGGTATGTTCATTCTTATGACTGACCCTACATGGAGGTATGAAAGTAGCCATTGTTGTTGAGAGGACATGAATATGTCATTCCACCAGTAAACCATACATTTTGTTTATGTCTCCAGTACGTCATCAGCCTTTAACTGGAAATTAGGTTTCACCAAAGCCTAAAGGGTTAAGATCTTGGGACACAAAACCTGTTGATACTCTATAGCTCGTAGTATTGAGGTAATATTCAGGTAAAAAAAAGTGATCTTTTAGACAGTAACTGTGTCAATGACAAGAAGAAAATTCACAAAGGACCAGCCAGCGACAGCATGGTGTTATGAAACTCTGAACCGTCAATTCTAATTCTAATTTTGCGTTAATCTGATATGGTTTGTGCGGCAGCCGACACACGCAGCACAGACAAACAGGCTCCTGTTAGCTTTCGATTCCATATGGCACCGCACCGACTCCCTCTCTTTCATTTGGTGTTTCCTTCATTCTGTCATTCTTCCTTGTATTTTGTTCTGTGTGTAAGAGCTCCTGCCCCCTCCCATGTCCCTCTCTGTATGTTACAGGTCTGTCTCCGGCATTGGCCAAACAAAGATGACTATAGTGAATGGCTAGCTGCGTGGCTGAATGGCTGCTCTTATCTGCAGTATGCAGGCCGCGGGATGGCAGCAGCACATGTGCTGATGACAGCCTCACACTGGACAGACTCTGGCGCCATACAATACCTCCCACTGTACACCTGTCCCCTGCTTACAGGTCCACAAGGTCTGGATTAATCCACAACAAAACCCTGATGCTCTTTTAGACATGCATGTGGCTTTTGCCTCTTGGGGTCACTTTGTTGGAGGGCAGAAGACGCGGACACCATAAGATAAGCTCATCACATCTGCCACAGTGAGATTTAGCGCCACTGACCTTGGAGGTGTCAGGGAAACATCAGCCACCTGCCCACACCCCCCGACTAAGCCACCCTGCCTTTGTTGAGCCAGTGTTTGCCCTGAGCTGCCCTAGGCCAGACCTGTTTGCTCTCGATGGATGGAGAGAGCGATAAAGGGATGGAGGGATGGAGAGAGATGGAGAGGCGAGGAGGCTCTTCATTTGTATAAGGTCTCTGGCACCATTCAGGCCTGCAGGCTTTGACAAATGGAGGCAATAAAGGGGCGAGGCTTGGCAGGGGCTCAATTAACCACTAGTGGGGTAGGAGAAGAGGGGGACACGGACCAGGAGCCTCGCCTCTATAGAGAAGGAACAAGTGAACTGCAGGGAGGGGGAGGTCTGGCAATTTGTTCAGCTGTCTGTCTGTCTGTCGGGGCAGACTTGGCCGGTCTTTCTCACTGTCTTTCCATCTTTCTTTTGGATGTATTGACTTAGCTTTTGCTCTTGAGGAGCAACTTGAACTTGTCTTACAGTGGCCTGGAAGACACAGATGAAGAGAAAGGCAAACAGGTTTAAGGATGAAAAAGTGTGAAGATCAAGTAGGACACCTTTATACCGGTGTGTAATGACCTAATGTGATGCTGCAAAAGGGCAAAGAACAACCTGGCACCTCCACCTCGAAGCCAAAAAGAAATCCTCTTGACAAAATGTCCACCTCAAAACATCTCCCATTCAATCCCAATACTACTTCAGCCAAGCGTACATCAATATGGCGCTTATGCTAGAACAAACACACCGTAACTTATGCAGAGCCAAAAAGCCAACAGTGCTTATTTAGGGGACAAGTTCACAATCCCTGTAGCGCTGCTATCCATTCCCAGTGACAGTCATTTGTGTACCTTACACTCTCAGCACCAGCTAGCTACCTCCATTCAAATTCAAATTGAAACCCAGTGGGGGACAATGGTTGGGGATTCGCTGAGAGCAATTAGTAGTGGACTCCTCCAGTGTCTGGCCCAAAGACTTTTAGCCCTGTGGTTCCATCATGCAGAGGCATTGACCCCTTTCAGATGCACGAAAGGAAGAAGAGAAAGAGGGTGCAGAAAAAAAAGAGGTGCTGCCTAGCGACGCCGAAACGAGAGGAGGGGAGTGGATTGGCAGAGTTAGGACCGTGTGTTGGTTTTCCTCTCCCGACTTTACACTAGGAGACAAGAGCTGGAGTGTGATGGAGGGGTGCATGACTGTTGAGTCAACAAGGAATGCAATGAAGACAATATTATTGTCAGGCCAAGACATATCAAGCCACACTTGTGGTGCACTGAAGGACAAATACACAAGAAACACAAATCATTAGAATAAAAAGAAAATGAACTCCTGATAGGTAAAACAGCTTTTATGAATACATCATCTTTTGCAGCTGCTACTAGGGCCTAGAAAACTTGTATTTTTCAAAGGCACACGTGCATTTACATCAGGTTTCAGTGTACTTTGAGTGTTTCATGAATCTGGGATCCAAAATTTAGATTTCATGCATCCTGATTAAAACAAGCGAGATTCTGTGAATTCTAGATATGCTGACAGATAGAAAGGCACAACTGGCAGAACAAAGGTCGTTTCATGTGGGGAATCGTTTTTGATGCTGGTACTCAACCCCACCACAGTTATCCACTTCCTGCGTAAGACAAGTCTGCAAAAGGTGCTGTAGCCGGCTTATCTCCACAGCTGACTGACATACATACCATACGCACACATGTAGGTACAGAAACATACAGTGTAAACACATCCCAGCACACAACACAGATTATGAGCACATGCTCGCCTGAGAATTAACAGCGAGATGTGCGCTCACAAACACAAACCCACACACAACCACATCGAACACACAGCTGTCTTTCTCACAGTGTGAAGTGAGGTGAAAAGGAGAGAAAGGGGAAACAAAGGACCAATAAAAGAGAAGAGAGAGAATAAGATGATGAATAAAACAGAAACAGTAATAGGGTAATATGACTATACAGCATGCAAGACAAGAAAAAATAAAATATACAACACAATGAAAGACAAAATGACGGAAAATAAGTGGGACACAGGAGACTTTTACATATAAAGAGAGACTGGAGATGTTAAACTTAAACAGCTGCAAACAGCCACCTGCTGATCCGTGGCTGCTGTATACACTTCATCTCGCGCTCTGGTTCACCTTCACTTGACAGCTCAGTTTGGACACTAGCCAATCAAAGGAGTGAACGAGCTCGCTGAACAACAAACAGTGCACCAAGCACTAAGCTACCTGTTCACAGAGGTAATTAGTTTACATGTTATGCGATAAGGACAAAGTCAAGACACCAAAATAATCCATGTGCCCTCTTTAAATCCAGAGGCCCTGTGAATGTATTTTTTGTGAGGGCGAAGCTAACGTGTGTGTATCCATAAGCGCCTGCTGGGTGTCCAAAACGATGTGACTGTAAATGTTTTCCACCCTCTCTGACTGACAGCAGGCCCGCCCTGCCTTCAGACGGATGTGGAATGTTTGTACAGTATGAGCGTCGGTGCTGACCCGGGACCCGAGTGCGGGTGTTTAATCTGTTCCTAAACCAGTGGAAATCAAATAGGAGTATTTGTGTGAGAGTGTGTGCGTGCGCGTGTGTGTGTGCGCGTGTGTGTGTCTGTGTGTGCTGGGTGGGGCGGGATTCTTGCCTATGGAGGAATAACACTTTATAATGCAGGGGTTAGGTTGAGATCCTGGTAATTCATACTGACAAAAAAATTAGTGGTTCCACCGATGACAGCTAAAATGACGACAGTGATGAGGATGGTAATGACTGTGTTGGTTATAATGACGGCGGTGCTGTGTGTACATACTGAACAGTAATGGATGAGAAATTATACACCAACTTATTTCTTAATTAGGTAGTTCTTGATTTAAAGCTGCATTGACTGATGTTTTTTGGCCACTAGGGGGCAATAGAACAAGCTAAGAGCTCAACATCAGACATTCGAAATCCAATAGACACTGAGTAACATTAGCATTCGTTTGACTCCGATACAAAGTCCGATCCTCACTCTCTTTACAGTTTTATTTTTGTCAACCCCTGAGGGAAATATCTGGCTCTAGTATACACTTGATCACAAGCTGGCCGCCAACTTTGTCGGTCTGCCGTTTGGTGCTGAGCATACAGTGGGTTTATATTTCAACAGCTGCCAGCTGCTGAAAATGAGGATGATAAGAGTGGAGTTTGTGGGCAGGAGAACCGAAACAATGTGCTAAAAGAGGCAAAAGAAACCCTACAAAGAGCCCAGGGAGACTGCAGAGTAAAGTGATAATTCTCTGTTGTTTGTCACTACAGGTGACGCCTTTGACATTACAAACAGTCATTTGATCCACTGTTCATATAGAAATATTGCAGCTTTAAAAGAAAATTTTGCCAGTATTATATAATAATATTGACTCATGTAAAAAGTATCTGTACAGCTGCTCGTGCTAAGACATGTTGCGTTCAATATTACAGTAGTTTGATTTCTTTTATTTCATGTGGGTAAGAAAACTCAGGTTATTGCATCACCACTAGTACAAGAAAATTTCAAATGATGGAAGCCTTACTGAAATCCTAACACAACAAATGCATGAAGTCACAGATTAAATTGTCACTCGTGTCCTTATGTGTACATTTTGTAAAACTAAAACTGGTTACAGTCATCAAAGTGGAAAACCATAAATTGTAGAAAGACTGAAATTCCATAAACCAAAATACTGAATTTCACTGATGTAGAGTAGGTGTTAGTGTAACCCATGCATGTGTGTGTGTGTGTGTGTGTGTGTGTAACGTGTGTGTGTGTGTGTGTGTACCGTGTGTGCATGTGAGCAGATGTTTGTCTACTCAGATGACTGTCATTTGACCTTGAACTTCAGTAACATCCAGTTCAACCTGCTCTCCAGCTGCAGATGTGGTTAAAACCTTGTCATTCCAAACTCGTCTCCCATCTTGATCCTCTCCCTCACTTCTTCTCTCTTTAGAAAACAATAAACATTGTTGTCAGGGGGCCCATAACGCCGCACATCACTATGTGGCTGTTGATGTTTACTTAAACTCTCTATCCGCCTATCAGCAGAGGGAGGGTTGACATGTTCTAGATATTTTTTTTCATAGTATTCTCAGTCACTCATCTGTGAAATGTATGTGTGTTTAGGAATATGTGCGAGTGTGTGTCTGTGTGTCAGTGTTGTTTTCCTAGCTCCTCCTGAGTGATGAGCCTAATAGAAGCACCCAGGGGTGTGTGTCTCTGTCTCAACAGCTTAGACGAGGCCTCTTCAGCTGCATCTCTACCCTCCCGTGAGGTCAAACGCAGGTCGCGGCGATAAAGGCTGAACTCCTGACACCCGTCCCAAAGAATGAGACAGCTCATTGTGTAGCAACAGATAGCAGACACAATGAGCCCTAGTCTGAATCCTGTTTTCACCCGACGCTGCGCTTCTTTTCTTGGCCTTGGTGGCGGCGGCTTGCAGGGATCCTCCTTTATGGTTGGCTAGTGACCTCGTAATCACCCAGGGGTGTCCCCCCTTTATCAGATTTTTGTCCAAAATTCATATCAATGCAAATGAGGTTGGAGAGGAGTTCATCCTAGAACGCTTTGGGAGATGAGGTATTTTGCAGATGAGATTTGTGTATGGGGTAGATAAAAGCAGGCTGATTCAGGCTCTGCTGAATGCATCACTACAACGTGGAGCTACTCTACTTTGCTCTCTCTCTCTCTCTCTGCACTATTTTTCCAAAACAGCACTAAGCCCACTTGAGAATACTTGAGGTTTGGAAGACTCAGATTTTGGCAGGGGCTATGAGAAAAGTTGGATGCCACCCAAAGACAATATTTTTGATAAAAAGAGGACATAACACAAACCATCTATACTTATTACATTTCTGTTTGATTCTCTGTGCTTTTGCTCTCAAGTGAGGATCACTTATATGGGTATCAAGTTATAGCTATTGTTTTGCTTTGTGATAAATCAACACACGTCTTTTCCAAAAACCTGAAAACAGAGGTTTTAAATGTTTCAGGCAGATCTACAACCTGCTATGTTGATGAATTTTCAGCACAGTGGTTTTATATTCCTTTACCCATGGCTCAAACTCAATAAGTTCATTGGTCAATAACAAGCAATTCCTCATTAATAAGGTTTACTCCCGCTTGCATGTAAAAGCACAAACTGTGTACTTTGTGTAAAATTACACTAGCTAGAACTACATTCTCAGAAATTCTTTAATCAAAGAATCCAGCAGCAGCCAAGATGAAGAACCCGTAACCCTGTTCGAGATGAAGATGCACAAGAGCTTGGCAATGATCCTTGATAAGAAAGTACAGACCTCCAACCATTTGCAAGGTTGTCAAAGGGAGGGCTTCAAACATAAGCTAATATCATCTGTACCCTTAGGTTAGTGAAATTTATTTTGGAGTTACTGGGTGAAACATGATCTGACATTAACTTTGGCTCTTAACATCCTGGGATTAGGTTAACAATCTAATTGCCTTATCCTGGCGAGCACAGATCAAATTCCCTGTCTATGTAGTCACATTACAGTGTCTGCTACTTTATAGTTTCTCCTTAGTTAAATAAACAATGGTGTAAATGTTAATGGTATTTTGTCATTAAACATTTAATACATTTTTTTTTTTTTTCTACAGAGGAGCAAAACAATGCAAACATATGACATTTCAGAGCTGTTCTAATGTATTATGATTGTATGATTGTATTCATTTCACTTTGCTGTCATGGAAAATTCATTTCAGTGGGTTTATAGATGCCGCGCCTGCCTCGCTGTTTTCCCACTTTCGAAAGACATCAACCTCAGCTGAACTCAGTGCCTTGTTTTACTGCCGCTTATAGATCTTTGCGCTCGGTTTTATTTATCTCAGCTACTAAGGGATTAAAAAAAAAAGCTACCATCTCATCAAAAAGGGATTGAAGTGTGTGTGTTTCTACATGTGTCACAGCTGAGCTCTTGCACCCTTGGCCACCAGAAGCTCAAATAGAGCTGGAGAAGCAGCAGGTGTGAACATCCCCTGGGGCTGTCAGACCAAGTTCAGTCACACAAACACACGCACGCACGCACGCACGCACGCACACACGCACGCACGCACGCACGCACGCACACACACACACCCGCACCCACACGCGCACACACGCGCACACACACACACACATACACACACACAAACACACATCACACACATCACACACATCACTTGGACAGTATTTTCACTTGTTGGCTTGCTCATAATCACCACCCCTTCTTCTCACTCACACCTCGCACTTTATCAAAAGACCCCGGGGCCTTTCCCCTCACCAAACCAGGTGGCCTTAAGGAAAGAAAAAAAACTTTGTGTCAAATAAGAACGCCCCCCCACCCCCTCCTGCCCCAATGCACACAACTCATCACTTTTGCCAGAGAGGAGGCCTGCCCAGCCCAGCTGTGGCTCTCGCCTTTACCATCTAATAACCATGACCTTCACGCTCTGCCTGTCAGACCTTTATTACTGCCTGCCACAGAGAGAGAGAGAGAGACTCAGAGAAAGAAAAGAGAGAGAGAAAAGCAATAAAAGGCCACAGATGGGTGTGGGACAACACAGCTGAGGAGCAGAGAAACAGAGAGCTTTTCACATACCGTCACTGCCGATGATGACTTCAATGACCTGAGATTGGCTGGCAGATGTCTGCGCTTTCAGAAATGCAAAATGTCGAAAGATGATTTTGCAGTAGTATATTGCAAAGTTTCAAAAAAAAAAAAAAAAGAGTGCCTGATATTGTCTGGCTCTGGAGGTCAGTGAATTTGTGTACTCAAAGGGTTGTGTGTTCATGTGTGTGTGCGCACTAACAGGCGGTCAGCTCACATCCTAAATCAACACACACTGGGCCTTTGCTGACGGACTAAAAATAATATCTAGGTTACAATGCCCTGCCAAGCCCACAAACACAACAAAGTCTCAGGAAGCAGTCTTTTCAGCACGTTGCTATAGCGACTGACCACATGTGCAAGTCAGATAGGGGTGAGTGGTCAAACTAGCAGTCAGGCCGCGTTGTCTCCTTGACTATAATAGGCCTAAAATACAACCTTCATTTAACTAGGCACAGATGTGTTGGAGATAGCGGGTTTGCATTCACAGGTCATGCTGAGGGCATCTGATGAGCCCAGCACCAAAGGAGTCCAGTTTTACCCAACAACTGTGAAGAGCTGTGTCCAGATTTCATTCTCTGCCTCTGGCCTAAGGTGAGTCGGAGCCGCGCCAGGGCCCTTTGTAAAGATTGTGAAGCGATCTCAGACTAAAGTTGGTTGGCTCTGCGGCTACGTGTATATTAAACATAAATTAAGGTGAGTAGGCAGATTTCTGCAGTTCTGTTTTCCTCTGACCTCGTTGCGGGAACACCTTAAACCTCACTGACCCACTGAAGGGTGAACCTTGGCCACAAGGAGATCCCAAAGTTTTCATATATACAAAATATGTCAGACTGAATTTGGGGGGAAACGTATAAAATGATGCACGAGCCATCTAGAAAATTCCCATGTAATGGAATAGCGCAGCCATAAAAAGCATGGAGTATTGTGTAAACATCATATAGCTTCAACAAAGAGCTTCTGGAACAAGCTCAGTGTAAACGATGCTGTCAGACCATGAGGAATGGAATTAATTTTCCAACCTCAAAGTTACTTAAGCAAGCAAATGAAACACAACCCCAGGAAGACTACGTGTTTTAAGATGATTAATATGCTCAAAAATTACTCTTGAAAACATTTGCAATTACTCCCAAAAACTGACTGACCGAAGCTAAAATTGGTGACTGTGTCGTGTCTGCCTGTAGTCCTGCTGTAGTGGATTGCTACCACAGGTGAAAGGAGGAGAGCCATAAATCTAAGTGATGTTTACTGAAGCTGAGGTTAACTGAGGATGATCCATCCTCCAGAGGACGGAAGGATCCAGAGGCAATGTCAACAAACAAACTGCCACTGGAGAGCCATTCACCATTGTCATTTTTCATTACAGTCGAGCTAATCCTTCAGGAATGAATGACTCCTACAGGGGTACTACTCAAACTACTCATCATTTATCTACCCTCCTGTCCATACACCATTACTACCACAGTAGTTACTAAAGCCAGTTATTTTTTTGGTTCGTGGCCATTTTTCTGCAGGTTTGAAATCTTGACTGGCTGGGAAAACCAGAAAGAAAAAGTGAATGTACAAGAAAAACCCTCTCCCCTGCCTCAGCAACTACTGACGTTACAGTAGGCAACTAAAAGTAAAATGCTCAGTGGCTAACGGTACGGAACACCCTGTACGGTTACACTGGACAACTCCCAGGCGTGAACGTGTGTAAAGTGCGTAAGTGTGAAGCAGGGTGCCGCTGAAAAAGAGCATACCTACTGTATATGTTCGGTCAACTTTTCTGGGCTGAACAAATATGCTAGCACTTCATAGGTGCTTGAGAAAGGGGAGTGAGGTGATGGATATGAATGACTGCGGTGAGTGAAACTACACCGACACTGAAAAACATTTATTACAAAGTCTGACTTTGCCAATACAGTTAGAAAATGTGGTGCTTTCTGGTATGTGAATGTGTTGCTTGTCACACAGCATCCCTCATGCAGGGCTGTGCTCAATAAATAAATTTAAAAACACACACACACACACACACACACACACACACACACACACACTGCTATTAGTAAGTATGAATAAATCAGCAAACACATAACTTGGCCCTTAAAAAGCAGAGTAAGCCAATAAAAGTCAAAAATACATATATAATTAAACCGAATGTGTCTCCCTAAAATAAAGTATGGTACACACACCTTATTAATTTCCTCTGGCTGTATTATCTGACTTCTGTGAAGGGGAAATAAATGAGAATTTCCCTGACAAGACTCACCCTTTATTTAACTATACGCTTAAGTACACGGCTGTCATACTGCTGTACCCTCTGTACCATTCATCATCATTTAACACTTGTATGTAATAATATGAAAGACTGAAATAAATCACACTAAAAAGAAATGTGGGGTGGTAGTGCACATAAAAGAAATATCTGTGCCGTTGAATAATGTTCTCAGTTTCAGTCAAGCAATTAATGCATCTTCCTTCTAGAGGGGAGAAAATCTGCGCAGTGAGCTAAGTGTCAATAGCTTCAGCCTTGGAAACTGCTCTCCTCTCCAGGTGGAGGGTTGAGCCAAGGTTGAGCTCGACTGAAACCTAACAGGTTAGAACACATGGTCTCTTTTTAATGGTTTCGTGCAGCTGCAGAGAAAACAGATTCCATTTGGCAATAGTCAACCTAAAAAAAAAATTCCCAATGGCACATTTACATAGACTTTGAGCAGAAAACAGTCGTCCACTAAGTGTTTTTTCTCTGCGAGCTGCTTGACAGAAAATAAAGGAAATAGCAGGAGAAGCAGAGAAGGAATGAAACTCAACGCTCTGCAGCGGGACTTGGATTCGTATGATCTCTGGGGATATATTCACTCAAAACAACATATTAATAAATGCTTATACAGAGCAGTTACATTGTATGTATGAAGTTGACCCACATTGTCACAGGACAAAGAACAAACTAAACCAAAGTCAACATTCCTCTGACTGCTGGCGCTGATTTTTTGCAGGTACACAGTGTATACAGTCAACTAGGTGAGTAAGTCAGTCAGCCAGCCAACCAGTCAGCCAGGGTTGGAGGCAGGGGCTCCCCAGCGAGCAGTGCAGCTGTGCTACTGACAGATCGGTGCAGGGCAGCATGCAGCCGGCCTCTCCAGGCCCTGGCACATCAAAGCTCCCGGCCCCATAGCTAGCCCCCCTGTAGCTCCCCGGTCGGCCACTTCAAAAGACTTTTGGGCGCATCGCAGATTCCCATCAAAGGGCCTGGACGCAGCGCTCACCCACGCAAGCAAGCCAGCCAAGGAGATATGATTAAAAGCACATTATTGGGGGAAGGAGGGAGGACAGAGGATAGGTTTTGCAGGAACAGAGTGGAGGGAAAAGAGGACAGTATATCAGGCCGAAGGGATCGTTCTTTACCTCTCTCTCATTCTCTCGCTCTCCCTCTCATTCTTCATTTTCTTTTCCAAATAATGCGGCTCTTGCCAGTTTTTTAAGACCATCAAAGCGAAAAGATGACAGAACTTGACAAGATTGCGGGCAACCCCTCTTCCACATAATCTCTCTTTCTTTTCCAAATGCTTACTCTGTCTCTTCCCCTCTCTCCCCTCCCTCTCTATCCTCTCCTACTCTTGGAGGTCATGTCTCAGGTCATTTAATATAAGCCACTGGCTACGCAGCCAATTCACACCTGAAATTGCCCGTCAGCAGCAGCGAGTGGCCTTGAATGGTGGCATTGTTGTCCCCGTGGGGGACTCAGACAGCAGCGCACCAGCCAGCGGCCACAATGGGAGCCTTAAGGCCTGGAATAATTTGACTAAACGCATGGGATTTGTGAGCGCGGATTATCACCGTTCAGCCACGCAAGCAAGCAAGCAAGCAAGCAACCAATCAACCCCCCACCAGCCTGACCAGTTAAAGCAGCATTGTCTTTGGGTGAGACTGCAACCACGTCAGCTAAGCTACGCTGAGTTCATTGTTTTACTTTGGTACAGTGGCAACAATTAAGCACCAGCTGGAACGCACACTCCCATGCACACATGCAACATCCGCAACTGGTTTTCAGTCTGGATTTATTTTTTAGAAAGCTTTTGTGTCATAACACGGGTATTTTTGCGGTTTGGGGCGTACACGTGATGCTGTCAATACGCTTCTCTTTAGCCATCTCCAGACGTGCATCTCAATTTCCATTCATTTCATGCCTTGCCCCACGGACTCATGCAACTTGCACATTGTTGTTGTTTAAAAATGTCTGCTGTGGCAAAGCTGGTGTTGCTGGGCCTTTTTGCTGCTCATGATAGCTCTGCGCCCATTATCCTGCCTCATTAGAGTGGATGTCCAAAATGTCAGAAGAATGTTTTATGGACTGTTGAGAAATCACTCTCCAGCACAAGTCACCCAGTGTTCTGCCATGCAAGCGAGGGAGGAGGGAGAAGAAGATAAGGGGTTTATATTCTTAAAGGGTGGGGTGGAGGCAGCGGAGGGGGCAGCCTGCCTTTAGAAGAGCTTAGGGCCCAGTGTGGCGAATTAAATAGAATGCCCAGACAGAATTAGTTCCAAGGCAGACTGGGTCCCATTCTATGAAACTCAACAATTAGACGGATTAAACGTAATAACTCAGCCTGCACTACCGCAGCAGCATTATGGTTACCCCGGCACCCAGGGGGTTGCTGTGTGTGTGCGTTTGTGTGTGTGTGTGTGTCTGTCAATGTGTGTGTGTGCCATGGGGGTATTTATGTTCACATATGAAAAGTGACAACTTGGAGAGAGAATGTAATAAACTTTGGGAAGGAGAAGTAAACACAGTCCCAAACATTTGGAAATTGTACTTTTCATCCCACAAATGCAGCCAGTTGACATGCTGTTGTGATTTTGGTTGTGTGTTGTGATTAGATGGGGTGAACTGCGTATGTCAAGGCTATGCTTGTTGATATTCTGCTCAAAAAGTGCAATCCACAGGGCCAGAGTTTCACGAAAGTATGTTAGTGTCAAAGGTCACGATGTTCCACAACGATGATGATGGTGGTGGTGAGACAGTTTAAGAAAAATCCAGACATCCGCAGACGTTTCTTTGCGTTCTTCTGGAGCGGCCGCATGAGTGGAAGGAAAAGCTGTCAAGTCACACTCCAGCGGTCCAAACATCACACACGGCGCAGCTGAAGTCTCTGCCGGCTGAGTGGCAGGTTGACTGATTAACTTACTGACTGGCTGGTTTGCTGACTGACTGGCTTTTGGACTGATTGGCTGGCTGCCGCCCACCCCCTGCTCCCCCATCATCCACCTGTGTGTAAAAGGCCCTTTGTCAGCGAGGCCTAATTTGATCTGACGCACCCTACACATGTGGAACAGCTCAGCAGCTCCACACACTTCTAGTCATTACAGCGTGTGTGCGTATGCGTGTGTGTGTGTGTCAGGAGGAGAAGAGACGATGCAGGGAAGGAGGTAGAGAGAGAAAGAAGTGAAGCAAAGCAAAGTGCAAGAGCTCTGGTTCACCTCACACAAACTCTGGCCTTCACCACTTCTTCATTCTCTCACAGATCTAACACTCTCATCAACTATTCTCTTGTGCTGCTGTCCACACACACCACCTCCACTCACAACACACACACTCACTCTCTCACAGAGGGACATGAAGCTAAAGGAAAATTATGATTTGTAATATTTTTTTTTTTTACAACAGTTTTTCTTTGTGTTGTTTTGGCCATAACTTCTATTGGTTAAGTCAACACAGTGCAGAGCAAAGTAATTGCAGAGATGTGGAAACACAGAACCATCACAAGCAACAAAGACCAGAGGGAAACCAGCGGAGGTTGGAGAGGTTGTAAACAAGTGAACTTGAAAGGCAAAAAACTGAAAGTGAGCACAACCAGAATGTCAGGAACACTAAAACTAAAAAAAAAACAACAAAAAAAAAAAGGTAGGTCAAAGTTGAAGGCGTAAGTTGGTCTGTAAACTGTGATGGATGTTTATAACTCACGGTTTGGGTAATAATTTCACAATTTACCTTTTGTTTTCTCTCCAAAATAGATATGGCTAATATTAGGTTTGATTAAAACCTGTCTGATCACCTGATCACATATGTTTCCTGCCCGGTCTGATTTCTTTTAGCAATGTCACAATGTTCCAAGATCTCCACAGTGAACTTTAAGAGTTTCATTATTCTACTGATGGAAATGATGGTCAAAACTATGAAAGTAAGAAACTGGAATTTCCCTTTAAGCTCAATATTTCTTCCCATTCAGCAGCAGTTGCCCAAGTTTAGCAGCTGGAGAAAATGTAAAAATGAATATAATGATATAATAAATGTGATTTCCCTCTTTCTTCCCCTGAATTTTTTCTTCTTTTTTTTTCTGAATCTTACAACCACAACCTGGACTTCAAACCAAACCCAAGGCACCACTGCCTTTCACGTCCTTAAGCATAAGAAACAAGTCCCTCTCTTTTATATAAATTGCAAACTAAGCCTCAACATCAACAGCCCTAGGAACTCTTTGCACTCCTCATGCTCAGTCAGTGTCTGAGGACCCACCCTTGGTTTAGGTGAAACAGAGCAGAGCCAGCAGAAACACAGCAGCAGCAGCAGCAGCAACAGCAGCAGCAGCAGCAGGGACAAGGCCTGTAGTGTAACAGAGCTAGTCCAGATCTGTGTGAAACCTGATCGACAGACAGACTGGGCTCGAGGAGACTGGGAGGGATAGGGTCTGCTGTCAGTTCTGCAACTGTCAGGCGCACAGACACGTAAATCTATCTGAACTGTAGCAATGAACAGAGACGTGGATGGATTTCAGTAACGCCAACACAACAGGTTGTAGGAACCACGGCGGTAGAAACAGATTCGGCGGCATGATGGCGATGTGAATGCTATCTGATTGCAAATGACAGCCGTGGGTTTTATAGACGTTTCACAGAACTACGTGTCATTTCAAGAGTTAAAACAAAAGCATGTATTCTTTCTTCCTCCACTTAACTTGCGAGTATTAATACCCTTCACTTGTGACACCCATAAAGTGGCTCAAAGTGTTGTTCAGGAGAAAAACACAGTATATTACCTAATCTAGAATTAGCTGCGGGGTGTTTCTCTTTCCTCCCTCTTCACCTCTCCCTCTCTCTCTCTCTCCTTCTGTCTCTCTACCCCTCTCTCTCTCTCTACCTCTCACCCTCCCACAGGTCAGCCCAGCTCTGGCCCTCTCCTGTGTATTTAAAGTAATTGCTCATGGCAGTCAAGGTGTCTGCATAAGGGCCTGTCATAAGCAATCCACTGGCATGAGTAGGGGCCTTGTGCATGAACCTAATCCAGCCAGTAAAGCCAAACGGACGGACGGAGGGGGTTAAGAAGTTGTTCAACAGCAACCCGAAAAGGAGAAGGTTGTGTGGGCTTTTAATCCTCTCAGTGTAACATGAAAATGAAGCCAAGTCATTTTTCTTACGCTGAATAAAGATTCTCTCTCCATAGCTAACTCCTCTAAGTGTATGTAACTTTGTTTGTGTTTTTCTAAACCACAGAGTTCAAAGAAAAAATTAGTTCAGCCATTTCCATCTCTGCCTTGGTGTTTCGTCATGAGACTCTTCCGTGGAAAATTCACTGTACAATCAAAAGCATCTGTGTTTGAAACACACCAAATTTTCTGGTTATTATCACCAGTCCACCCCTTGTTCTCTTTTTCACTTGTGTCTCATCAGTAGACAGACAGACATAGTGCTTTTTATGCACAAGAGAACTGGTCTCTGTATTTGCTTTGACACTGTGAGGACTGTTTGCTGGAGGCCTTAAACACACACAGAAATTCCTCACCCACTTACCCCACCGCCGCCGCCCCGAGTTCTGTAGCATGTTCAGAAGACAGACAGACAGACAGACAGACAGACAGACAGACAGACAGACAGGAACTAAGGGGCCAAGACCAAACGTCGACCCTCTCTGGGGCATGGCGACTCTGGTCAGACACAGCAATAAGAAGCGGAGCCCTGGCCCCTCCAGCCAGACTTGAGAGGAGACGACTTAAGGTCGTCTAAGTGTTTGGGAAACAGGCCCATCAATGTCAAAGCCTTTTATTGCTTTGGCTTCCTATTGCTTTTCCCTGCTTGGGGGTTAATATGAATCTACTCCCAGCAAAGGCAGAGGGATGGGTTCATCTTTTATCAGTCATAACATTGCCAATTAAGAAGGCACACATGAGGAATGACCCAAGATTAAAAGAAAAGGGTCAGGGATTGTTTTGTGAGGCCAAGTTGTTTTATTAATCAGCCTTGTGTATACATGCTGAAATGTTTCCAAGTCCTCTTTATTTTGAATGAAATAACATTTTGCTGTGTGCATGCTGATAGTTCATGATGTCCAAACAAAACAAAAACAACAAAAAAAATGACAACAATCTACAACAACTTTTAAAATGTGGCCAGAACGAATTTAAAACTAGGTGCCTGTTCCCATGGTGTACATGCTTTATCAGGCAGACTATTTCTTTTGCCAAGTTTTTACATAAAACTGTGAATGAAAACTCTTTCCAGATTTCCATGGAACAAATTGATGATCATTACTGATCGTTTCATAAGCGATTTTGTTTGGAAACAAAATGAATAACACCATTATGGCTGTTTTTGTTTCAATACAAAATACTGTGCGTTTAATAACAAATGAGGACTTGATTTAGATTTCATAGCACACAAATGACCAAATGCAAATGGCTCAAAAATGATGGAAACTCAGAGCTCATAAAGTCATATTTACTAATAAAATTTAGGCAAATAACAATGTCTGCTTTCTTGTCCAAACAACATTTTATGGAGCTACTGAGTAACAGCACGAAACACAGGGGAATGGAGGAAAACGGGAATTGTTGGTCTTTACCCAAAACTAATAGTTTAGTTAGCCCTGACTCACATTCTGCTCAAATTGTTTCAGTGTTTAGATTCAAAATCTGGTCTTTTTTTTTTTTTTTACAGTATGTCCATATGGTGCACAGAAATGCTTTTCTCTCTATATTCAACTATCCAGCTACCTCTCTATCTGTCTGTCTTTCTATTTATCAAGACTAGGACACAAGAAAACCCACATAGTTACACACACACACACAAGCAACCACACGCACACACTTTTGCTACCACTGCAATGGATGGAGCACTCAGGATGGAGCAAGTGGATGGGTGCTGCTGGCTTTGGCACTTGATAAACAGCTTGTTTTAACGCTCCTGACAGGTCTGTGAGACGAAGCCCTGCTTACACCAACACACACTGCACTCTGCTGTGCTCACCATCGTCTTTCCTCTCCAACTCTCAAACACGAGGTGAATCCATTCATCCCTCCCTCCCTCCTTCCCTCCCTCCCTCCCTCTGCTCTCGCTCACACTTTTTCTTTCACTTCCACTCCGATCTGAAGTTTGTGCACACAGGGCAAACTATCTTAAGGAGAAAGTCTGGGGATGCCTCCGTTTGAATAAGTGTGGAGAATGCACTACAGTCAGTTGAATCAAACAGCACTAAGAGCTGACTAGTCACTCTAGTGCACCGCCCTGAATTTATTCTTTAATAACATCTCTTCAGCTGAGGTTTTCTTGACTGAAGTGTAACATGTGACAAATGTTTATATGGAGCTGACTGACTGAAAAGCCATAAATGTCCGAGGCCAACTTGTTGTTTACTTTAAAAATGTTAAATTGCATTTATCTAATTATTTAAGTGCACAGTTAAAAATGTGTGGTATGAGGTGATGTGTTTAGTGTAAAATAGTTGCATTCAAACATGATTATTTTCCTCATGGTTGCCCAACACTTCACATGAAACTCACTGATTGTTCTTTTATTCTGTTTCTCTCCTGCAGGAAACTGTCACTGAGTCCAATAATATTGTTTTCCTTTTAGAAAGGGAGGCTGGCTATTGAGTCAGCTATCTGATAGGAGGCTAGGATATTCAGTGTGTCTGTGTCTGTGTGTGTGAGTGTGTGTGTGTGTGTGTGTGTGTGTGTGTGTGTGTGTGTGTGTGTGACAACGTAGGGGGTGCTGTCTGCTTGTCGTCGAGGCTGTCCTGAACCCACAGAGCCAAAATGCCGCAGGAAAAATCTGTGCTCCCGTGTACTACAATATCCTGTTTGGACTCATGCCGCTCTCCCCACTCTTACACACACTCACACATACACACACGCACACCCACACTTGCCTTGCTCATATATCACAGTCAAGCCACCGGCCAAAAACATACAACTTTGTTTTCGTTGCTTTTCTGCACACCTTTCTGCAGCACTGCTCTGCAGATCATGTGAGGCTGGTTCTGTTTTAATCTGATACACTGTTTGCAGGCAAGTGTGTGTGTGTGTGTGTGTGTGTGTGTGTGTGTGCGCACATGTACAATAAGTGCTTAAATTCTTCACTGCATACAAACACACCACCCCCATATTCATTAATAGGGAGGCATCTATCCATCCAGCTATCCATTCATTTAAATACCTATCTACTCATCCGGCCAGTAAGTGTATCAGTCTGAATGCAATCATGAAAAAGAGGAAAGAGTGAGGCTGAGTGAGCGGTCCTGTGTGCACGGAGGAGCTTTGCTTCCCGTAAGCAGCCGATAAAAATTACCAAAAAAAAAAAAAAAAAAGGCTGGCCCAGAGGCAGATACCTCACTTCCCAACAGAGCGCAGTGCATTTCCTGAAACTGACAACTGCTAGGAGTTGTACTAAGGCCAGGCCAAACGTGAAAGAGACAGACAGAGGGGGGGAGGGAGAGAGAGAGAGAGAGAGAGAGAGCGAGAGAGAGAGAGAGAGGAAAGGGAGAGAGAAAAGGAGGGGAAGAAAAAGAGAGAAAGAGAGTGGGTGACTTGACCTACAGTCAGGAAGAATGTTGTAAATACTGGAGTGACACACCAAATGGAGCTTGCAAATTCACAGTAACACCCACTGCATACATGCACATGCAAACACACACACACACACACACACACACATACACAGACACACACAGACAACCACACACACACACAAACACAGACATACACACTTGTAGCTTTTGATCAGTCCTTTGCCCAGACTAAGATAGCTCCATATTCAAAGATAAAAGTGCCTGCGCAGAATCTTTATCTCAAACCAAAGTGTTATCAACTGTTTTGGAACTGGCACACCACAGCTATTGTTCACAGCTCGACCAGAGCAGAATGTCTGACACAAAAAACCTGAGCACTGCTGGACCGCAACAAGAAAAACAGAGGAGGGAAAGTGTGGTTTTGTCAATTATTTTCATGCATCTCAACTTCTCTCTCTCTTTCTTTTCTTGCTACAGATCGGAAAAGTGGGATAGAAACATAATGAGTTGCAGGCAGAGAGGTTGACCGGGGTAGCAGCAATGATGGTGGTGGTGGTGGTGGTAGTGTTGATGGTTTTGGTAATGGGCACACCCGACTGTAGACACCAAACTCATGAAAACACCCCGACAAGGACATTTCCACTTGAGCTCAACCCTGCACTTACCATTTCCTTCTTACTCTCTGTGGAAAACCAAGCAGAGGCCGAATTATTAAATCTACACAAAAAAAAAATTGAAAAAAAAAATTGAAAAAAAAAAAAGAAAAAGAGTTGAGTGATTGTAGGCTGCCTGTCAGTGAAGAGAAGAGGAAGTGGAGCAGTGATGTTGCTACAGCACAGCCTGCTGGTCACAGAGGGGACGATAAGTCCTCCTCAGCTCCCCTCCTCCACTCGCTGTACTACTGCTGACGTTTGGCTTTTTTACGCTGCTGTGTTATTTCAGGACTACAGTCTAAAGAAGCATCTATAGCCCAAACAAAACAAGCTCAAACAAAAAAAAAACTCTGCATTTGACAAGACTGAGTCATGTACAGCATGAGCATGTTCGCCTTTTCACTTACAGATACTGTTACTCAGAACTCATAAACACACATGGTGTGCTCAAGAGTTTGAAAGATTAAACCTCTTGTTGAAATACTGTCGACCTCCCAGTAGCTTTGTTTACTGATGAAACACATTCTCACTGTTAAATTATCTGTCTCACCTTCATGTACAAGGACTCTTTTTACACTTATTTTTCTTTTTACAATGGGTAAAAATAAAACCTTCCAACAGTTCTAAAAGCAGATGTGATTACCAGAGCTGCAGCCACCATTAAGGAAACTGCAGTTTTGTTGTTGGGAATTTTTACTTGTTTAGCACCAGAGTTACATTTTACTCTCTACAGTTAAAGGTCACACAAGCTGTTCTTTTAAAGGCTCTTACAGATATTTTTAGGCTTTAGATGAGCTCATTTTTAGACTAAACAAAGGGAGTAAAGGGGATTCATTATTTCACAGTCTGACTTTTATTCCTAGCAGTTTTGTGACTGCACTCAAATTGTGCCTTTGAATACCTAATAGAACTCATAGAAAATAACTAAAAAATATTTTATCTAAATTCTATTAAAAGTATATATTTTTTAAATACATTTTTGTGCTAAAATATTACTGTATTAGTAGTGTAGGATAAATAAGAAGACATTTCTCAGAGGGAAAATTCAGTTGTTGCAGCAACAGAACTACAGAAATAAGTACAAATAAATTTTGATAAATGAGAAAAGTAAATTATACTTACAAGAATATAAAATAAAAAATAAGAACTGAAATAAAAATAGAAACCACACAGTGTAATTCAACTCAAAAATCAGAAGGCACATAATACACATGGAGTACCCACAACCAGTGTTGCACTAATCATGCAGCACCATCTCAAGTGAGGTGAAAGTGGTGTGCTTAGTAGTAGAAAAGTATAGTATAGTATGTAATATGATATCTACCACTATAAAAAAGCATACACCAGAATAGTATATGCAGTAATATGATTAAGAATGATACCCACTTATTGGTATTAATATAGAAATATGACAATAATACAATATAGTGTAATAATAATAATAGTATAACTATGATAATATAGTATAATATAGTATGGAATATAAAATATAAGGTTATATACAGTATAACATTATTTAGATTATAGTACAGAAATATAGAAAAGCTTATAAAAATATAATACAGTTCTAGTATTTGTAAAATCGTTGCTATAGCCATTTTAATTAGATCCAAATGTGGATGATTTTTTTTGTTGTTTTTAAATCCTGTAGATGTGTTCAGTGTGAATCGGGCTCTGCGATGATGTTTCACAGTTTGTTCCATCCCCACCCTTTAACTTTAACTGTAGCTACACCACAGTGCCCTGCTCTGACAAACACCAGCACGTGGTGTATACAGTGTTTCTATGAGCTAACTGTGGAACATTGTCATCATCTCTGTCACCATCAAAATATCTCTGATGAGGTCACACTCCTCATTTTAGTGTTGTCCTGCTTTTCAAACACATGCATTTTGAAGGCCTTCTTTTATTTGCATTTGTTTGATCTTTTTTTTTTTATTTTTATAGTGTATATCCTGTTGTACCATTTTTGTGGTTTTATTATTATGATGGTATATTGTTGTATCTATATTACACATCCAAAACACGATAAGTGGTTTGGTCTGGTAGATTTAAAATTACAGTCCATCCATTTCAACTTTGACTAATCATTAGCTGAATTTGATAGATATAATGTTTAGGAGTTTTATATTTATATTTCAATTTTACAATTTTTTCTACCATCTAATACTACTCTCCTCTTTTTTATTATACAGCAGAGGCCTTCAGCAGCTAGTCAAGTCCATTCACACGCAACCAACACTTTCTGTCCAACTGCAGACAAATTCTCACTCAAAGCATGGAAATCCTGAATTATACTGTCTTATTATGTCACTCTTTACTGCATGACTTTTCTGACCACTCTTTATCATGACATGTGCCATATGTATAAAGCTAGGAATTGTTGTACTCAATTCATAAAAAAGATAACAACATGCCAGATATTTATATGATGTAATTTTATGCATTTTTTACTACATCTCAGAGCCTGAAACTAGGAGAGCCTGCAGCACTTTGATCCACTGACACCCTCCCTGACTTCCCTCCCAATTTCTCTGACAGGCTTTAAAAGAAAAGGATAAAACAGAGCCATAAAATTACAGTAGTAGGCTGGAAAAGACTTTACAGCACATATACACTTTCAGTATAAAGAGACCGGCCTTTCAACACTAGAAAAGACTTATTTAGAGGGTTATTAGTTTCATTTACTACCATGGCCCCTGGGGGGTCTTTCATTATGAACTGGACTCTATATGGCTCCTATTAACAGCAGTGGAAAAAATACACTTGGGGAGTAGAAAGAAGTGTGTATATGTGTGTATGTGCGTGTGCTTAATTGTGGGGGTGGAGGTGACAGAGAGGCTTTAAAACATCTGGTTTCAGAGGCATTTAAGGTTGTGACTGATAACCTGCGGACTACTTTATCATAAGACTACAGTGAATGTACAAGAAAAGTATTTTTCTCGTCGCTTTAATTCTCTGCATTGCTTATCTTTTTCTTCGTACTGCCAAGCTGTCACATGTAAGATAAACTTCCAATCCCACAACCACAAAAACACTGCGGTTGGGTTTCTCTGAGAAGCAAAGAGCGCGCCAAATTCCAGCGCACTCTCTGTGGTGAAGCTGCAAATGTGTGGGGCTGTGAGGGGTGTCGCCTATAAAACTCATGCAAAGCCTAGTGATGGCACCGTGATAGAGGCAAATGAGTCTCGCACCTTGTTGTTTTTCACAGTGGTCAGAGTGATAAGAAAAGTTCTGAGGATGGGACTTCAATTGAAACTTTATTTCAGAGAACTCAACTTTGAACAAACCCTGCTACCCGTTACTACCAAGAAGTTCAAACCACTGATTCTCAAAGAAAGCAGCACTGATAACTCATTGTCAGGTAACTTTGAATTGTTGCCTTTGTTTTATTCATGACAGTCAGCAACAAGTGTAAAATCAGGGTCAATGCATTGTTCATCAAATTAAAGACCTGTTTAATACGACATACAGTACATTCAGAAAGTATTCAGACCCCTTTACTTTTTTCATATTTTGCCATGCTGCAGCCTTATGCTAAAACGATTTAAATTAATCCTCCCCCCACCTCATCAATCTTCACTCAGGACATCATAATGACAAAGTGAAAACAGAATTTTAGAATTTTTTGCAAATTTATTAAAAAGGAAAAACTGAAATATCACATTATTCACACCCTTTGCTATGACACTTGAAATTTAGCTCAGGTGTCTCCTATTCCTCTTGATCACCTTTCTGTTTCTACACCTTGATTGGACTCCACCTGTGGCCAATTAAGTTGATTGGACATGATTTGGAAAGGCACACACCTGTCTATAGAAGGTCTAACAGCTGGCAACGCATATCAGAGCAAAACCCAGGCCTTGAGGTGGATGGAGGTGCCTGCAGAGCGCAGACAGGATTGTGTTGAGATCTGGAGAAGGCTACAAAAAGATTTCTGCTGTATTGAAGGTTCCAAAGAGCACAGTGGCCTCCATAGCAACCAGGACTCTACCCAGAGCTCACGGCCTAGCCTTGGTAAGAGAGACGACCAAGAACCCGACGGTCACTCTCACTGAGCTCCAGAGATCCTGTGCGGAGATCGGAGAAACTTCCAGAAGGACGACCATCACTGCAGCACTCTACCGATCTGGGGGTTATGTCAGAGTTGCCAGACAGAAGCTCCTGCTCAGTACAAGCTGGTTGGCGTTTGCACAAAAAAAACAACTACAGGAATCTCAAACCGTGAGGAACAAGATCCTCTAGTCTGATCAAACTAAGATTGAACTGTTTGACCTCAATTCTACGCATCATGTCCTTTTTTTATTTTATTTTTATTTAATTTTTTTTTTTTTTTTTGGGCTTTCTGCTTTTACCATAGTTACAGTGCGAGAAATACGGGAAAGTTGGGGGGGGGGTAACATACAGCAAAGGACTTGAACCCGGGCTGCTGCGATAAGGACTTAACCACAATGGCTCTACGAGGTGAGCCACCGGGGCACCCCCCGACAGCATCGTGTCTGGCCTGCCCAATACCATCCCAATGCTAACCAATGGTTGTGGCAGCATCATGCTGTGGGGGGTGGGGGTTAAGGGGAAGAGACAGGGAGGCTGGTCAGGGTTGAGGGAAAGCTGAACTGAGCAAAGTACAGTGATATCCTTAATAAAAACCTGTACTACAGCAATCAATTTATTTAAATGATTTAAACATAAGGCTGCAGCATAGCAAAATATGAAAACGTGAAGGGGTCTGAATACTTTCTGAATGCACTGTAGAATGGAGTTTGATAATTTCATGGAAAACTAGAAGGGACAATTACCTATATTCCTATATACATTAATTAATTACAGAAAAGAAAAGGCTTAAGATGAATAACCTGCTATTTCTGGCATTTTCTTTTTCTTCTATTGTCTATAATATTTAATAAAAATGAAATATTTAATATAAAGTTTCTATAATTGTAACTACCATTAATCAAAACATTTAATAGAATGGATACAAAATTGCATACGTCAAATTCTTGCTGACCTCCGCTTTAGTAATTAATGTGTGATTTTTGTTACTTCCTGTTCAGTAATTAATGTGATTGTATGTGAATTTAATTGTGCGACAATTAATCAAGGTTAATGAAAACCATTTCCATGTCCTCCAGAGTTTATCATCAGTTCGTTTATGGCTGTGTTTGTGTGGGGAAAAAATATCCTCAAGGTACCTTGTTCTGACTTCCATTACTGGCATCTTAATAATTTAATTTTGGGTAATTATGTTGGTAAATTTGTTTAATGTGTATATTTAACCTCATTATTGTAATGCTACAATCCATTAGGACAAACGTTATTAAATAAAACAAATTCCAAATAGCCAAATAAAGTCCTGCATGGAAACAATTAAATTCTGAAGGCAGCTAACAAAAACACTAATTGTCATTAAATTTGTCCTGTGAGTGTGTAATTGTTAACAGTACTTAGGTCTAATCAAAACAGCAATACTTTTTCCAGTCTGAAATTGTCTTGCCCCTAAACAAAAGAAAGTGCAGCTGTGACACGAAGCGGCTCAGTGAGTCATGTGAAAACAGCAATTTCCTGAGTCGATTTTCTTTTTCCATGATCTGTTTGTTTTTATTTCCTCTTATCATTATTACTATTATCATTATTATTATTATCATTATCATTATCGTTATCTATGTTTGTCTTTTTTGTTTCACCTGGCTCTACATGTACAGTGCTACAGGTGATGGGGTCTAGCTGGGGGAATGAAGACAAACTGATACTGAACAAAGCAACGCAGGGCACAGGGGAAACCTAGGGGTAGGGCTGTAAGATATTTGCAGGTTTTAAATGCACTCCTGAGGCCACGCACGCATATACACACACACACACCACACACATTCAAAACATACTGTACATTTCTGCTCCAGACACATATCTGACCTCTTTATTTTATCAGGCAGTATTAAGATGACCAGACGCACATATGCGCAACTGTCATGATTTGTGAGCATTTGAAGCAGCATACCAACAGAAATAACCCTCATTATTAGAGTGTCTGTTAAGCTCTAACTGTGAGTATATTATATGATTATTGACCAGAGCAACTAACTAGAAGTCCAACAGTAAAATCATCATGAGTTGCTACTGTACACTGCAAGAATCTCCAAGCGACCCCACTTCAGATTTTGGAGGGAAAAGACGTGGAAAACAACAACACACCTCTCTACAGTATCATCTTTTACACAGAAAATAACGTCAAATAACTCAGAAAGAGAGAAACTGATACTGAACTACAGGTTATGAACCCACCTCTTGTTGGCCTGTCTGTTTTTGTCTTGCTGCATCTTGCTATGCTACACAGTCTGGCCTGCTTCATGCTGATTTTGGACTGAACTCTGATACACTGCACCACATCAGGATAATCACCAAACCAGCGTACAGTGACAGGCTCACTTCAATCTACCACTGTGTGCACTCCAGGCAGATTTCATTCATGCTAATAGAACCAAAAATGGCGCTCATATAATTTCCAACCACTGCACCCAGACCGGGCAATCATGTGGATGCAGCAATTCATGGTGGTGAGAGTATCTTTTAATTTTGCCTTTTGCCGGTTTATTTATGCAGATCTTGCTTGCTGAGTCTCTGGATTTTCCAACAAGCGGTGAGAGGCCATAAAGTGGGCCATTCCCCCCCGTCACTGATGGTCTCTCGCCATAAAAAGCCTCCCAGAACCACCAGCACCACTGAGGAGGAGTAAACACTCTCACCCCTTAAAACAGCAGCACGAGGGCCTTCATTAATGCGGGATGGCCAGTGTCAAGCCTGAGAAAATGAACTCTTTAATTAAGTACTTCATGAAAATGCTTTTTATTGCCCTGGGTGTGACGTATACGCTATAAAAGATAGCCTGCCGGTTCTCTTTTGGCCCTGGTAGGAGAATTTGCTCCAGCAGCCAGTGATCTCACCGTATCATCTTCGTATGTGTTTTAGATTAGTGTGCCCTGATCCAATCAGGAAGTTGTTTTACAAGGAATATTAAATTTAAGTAACTTTTTTTTCACAAGTACCTAAGTATTTCTTACAGTATCTCATCTACGTGAACTATATAACACTCAAAAATAACTAGTTTAGAAAAAAGCCTGATGACTTTTACTGCAGTAGGCTGTGCTGTTAACACTGGATATTCCCCACCTTGTGCATCCGCAAGTAATCTCATACCAGAAAGCCCACTTTTGACCTGCAATAACATAAAGCATAAAGGAGTAGTGGTCTACTCAAACAAAATATTCTCACCAAGATTATTGGTGACGAAGAACCCTCAACTGCAGATGTAAAACTTATTCAGTTTCAGTCTTTCTGAAAAATGCTTTAGTTCTGAATGACTCACATCAACAAGATCACAAGAAATACACACTATGAGGTGTAACACAGTTACTGCAACAGGTAACAACCGCTCAATAGCAAAGGACACCTTGGCATAATTGGAGACAAAGACAAAGTAATCTGCGGCTGCATTGTTGGGCACTGTTGATGCTTCGACATGTAACTATATAAATGCATTAAACACACTAAAAACTGCGACTTAAGGCATCCAACAGTCACTGACTGAATTCTGAGGACAACCTGCGGTTCAGTTTGATGTTGCCCCCAAGCCTTCTTGGCTTCTTGAGTTTCAAACGGAAGGCAGCGAGAGGTGGTAGTGGGGTACTAATAAGTTTAGCATATTCATAAAGCTGGATTTTTCTACATACGTGTCAATAATGTTAGCGATCTATCATGATCCCCGAAGCCCACTGCAGGAAACACTGTCTTGGTAGGATAGACTGATGTTCAGTCAGGAAGCTTATTCAAAGGATGGATTTGCCTGAAATTGCATTAATCTTATTGTCACAATCCTTCCATCTAATATAAACAATAACAAGTCAGCCGGTTCACATGCAGGTAAGCCCACCTGTAAATTGTTGACAGTAATCGCATGACACTGTTTACCAAATGAAGACACGGCGTAATGGGGGTAGTGATTGTTTGTGGTGAAGTTTTGAAAGGTTTTGACTAGATGCCTGTATACTCTCAAACCCCAACACCCCCAGCCAACTTATTGCCTGTAAGAACAAGCCAATTTCTATTTTAATTGCACTATACTGCCAGCCTAAGTGTAGCATTTATGCTGGTTACATTTTGGCCAAGTGAGAGCAATTAAACTATTTCTAATACGTCCAAGTGAGTAAAGGTAGAGTGGAGGTCAGCAACCACATAAAAAGCCCAGAGTCAGTAATGAGATTAACTTCTGAATCCCTCCATGCACAGAGAATATGAATCAGTGCGTGGCTGTTTTACTGCCCCAAGACTATTTTCTGTCTTTTTAATGCTCTAGAAATTGGCAGAAAGTCAAGAAACTGGGGCACAATTTGTTCTATTCTTTCTTAGTTCCTTTCTCTATCTTTTCATAAGGCAACAGCACCCGGGCAGCTTTTCTTGCTGCAGGGCAGGAGGCCACAGATCTTACCCCATCCGTTTGTCCGTGTGCATATGTGTGCATTTGTGTCTTGTGCATGTGCCTAAAGTGGGGCCCTTGCCGAGTCTAGTTTGTCATTTTAATACTTGGCAGTAAAGCCAAAAATATTAAGAGGATTTATTGGCTATTTTCACATTAGATTCACTGCTGAATCTTGCATGAAGCCCTATAAAATAACTTCTTGGCAAAGGTCTTCAGGCACAAGGTTGAGGAAAAGGGGGGGGGGGGGGGGCTGCCGTGGTAGGAGCTTATATCACAAACATTTGTCAAAGGGACAATATTCAAGGTTTAAAAAGACTCCTGCGACATTAACCATGAATGTATTTTAGATTTTTCCTCTTGACTAAACACCATATGTTTGAAACGCCCCTCTATGTCATTAATATCAGGGTACAGTGTACAAGACAGGCATACAGAAGCCTCACAGACAAAAAGTCAATTTGTTCAGAGCTCTGCACAAAAGACGCCAGTTGCTCAGCAGAGAGAGGCCCCTACTTGAAGACGACGGGCCATGATGCATGTGTCTCCGCCTGCAGTCCCTCCTGTGGCGCTGCAGTGGGTTTTCATTGTTTATCTCCAGCTAGCTTGTAAGAGGGGAACTAATTAAGAGCTGCCTGTAGGTGGCCAATGCAAGCTTTTACAGGTCTGAAAGGAGACAAGGAGGAGGAGGAGGAGGAGGAGGGCAGGGAACCTGGCCACACCCCGCAAGAGAAAAGAGACGACTGCCTCAGGTCACGAGATGACAGACATTACTGATCTGGTGCTGCTTGACAAAGTAAAGAACCAGGGGATAGGTTTTTTGGGTGCACGGCGTGGCTGAGAGATGAGGCAGTTGTAGAGAACAGAGAGAAAAAAGGGAATCACAGCAGAGAGCAGAGAGAGAAAGATAGGACACAATCACTGCAATCAGCTAAACAAGACCTTCCTCTGTTTGGGGCCTAAGAAGTGTACTTGGAAACATTTACTCATTCTTCAAGAGGGTAAAAGTCAACCTGCTTTGGAGTGGATTTAGGATCAGCAGCCTCACTGGGGTTTGTTATGATTTCATTCAACAGTTAACCAGTAAATCTCAGAAATGTACATCCTCAAAGCGTACAGCTGTACACACACACTGTATCATATCAAACCACTAAGCCACTTGGTTCTCACACTTTCTAACGCATGTACACAATCAACGGAAATCAGTGTTTGTCTGAACTGTAACAAAATCAAGCCTCATTTACACAGGGCCAAGTAAACAAATAATGAAGGAAGTGTTTACAGTAAAGAGGGAAGAGCTATGTTGACGGCTGTGGAACAAGTGTATGGTTTGTTTGAATTTTTTTCTATTTGAGACATTTCATAAAATCCAACAATCACAGTCGTAAGCTGGTTTTAAACAAACAAACAAAGTCATCACAAAGATTTATCTTATCAGTGTGTGTGTGTGTGTGTGTGTGTGTGTGTGTGTGTGGGTGTGTGTGTGTGAGTGTGTTTTGGGTCTAGAGGAGAAAAAGACATGATTGCGTGTAGATGCTGCCCTGCACCACTTCCTCTTCAGAAGCCCAGAGACGTCACAGCCAGCTATATTGATGGGTGTAGAGAAGCTTCAATTCCTGAATATAAAATAACAGAAAACTGATACATGTTTGTGTGTGTGTGTGTGTGTGTGTGTGTGTGTGTGTGTGTGTGTGTGTGTGTGTGTGTGTGTATGTGCGTGTTTAAGTCGCCTCAGGCAGTAAGGGTGGATCTGGTAGCTGTCTGCAGAAATCCAGATAAGGATGCCAAATGACAGTGCTGTCCTTAGTGGCGTGACACTAGGGGCAAAACAAACCAGCTGTTATGGGAGTGCCCAGCATGGCTCAACTCTGAGCTTGGCTGTTACAGCTGAGTTATGGGCACGGCAGCACTGCAATGGATACAAATAGACACTGTCTGTCTCTGCAGCTGGAAGACTCGCTCTCACACACTTGGGCATTAACAGCTAGCGCTCTAACACACACATGCACACACAAATAGTCACACACATAGATAGATATGAAAAAGATAAAAACATGTACACGTGTCCAGGCCATGAGATGAGACTAATTGAATTTTCTTTGATAGATTAATATTAAAGTCTTTTTTTATTAAAGGACTACAGATTAATGAACTAAGCAGCGAATCTGACAACATGCTTTTATTGAGATTAACTGTGCAAGAGCCATCGTAACGTAAAATGACAATTCAAGCTGACTATAACACAGGCTGCAGTCTTTGTATAATGTATAATGATACTGGGACTGTCATGAGCAAACAGGGCCCTAAAACAACACGCTATGGGCTGTTCTATACTATATTGTACCAGCATGTTGCCCGTTTACTGTAACAGAGGAGCGCCATCTTCTGTTAGGAGAACAAGGGCTGGATTAGTAGACATGACGTGTGTTCTTTGCATATGCTTGGAGTATTCAGTGAAACTTTGGGAGCACTTTGGGATTCAGAGTCTGCTACTTTTAACAGTAATAAACTTGGTAGCTGCAATGGAGATGCAACCTATGCCCCTGCAGTTATGTAACAGTTTTTAAAGAAACATCAGGATTCACAGCCAGACGAATGACTGAACAGAAAAAATGCCATTAAAAAAATTCCAAAACATGAATTTGCACATGTATGTCTTGCGTCTATTATATATATATAATATATATTATAGTACAATAATATGTGATAGAGACGATGATGCAGCTTAGACGGCAGTCAATAATATATTGGCACAATCTATGCATAGACAACCAGGTCTTTACTTATGTTTCTTACCTTCTTCTTTAAATATCAGCACAGTTATCAGTTACTGTTAAAGTATCGTCACACTATTTGATTCAAGGATGGACACTAGCATAGACACTGCAAGAGTCTGGCTATGACAGGAAGTTTCAAGAATGATGCAGACTTTTTCTTAAGCATTAATTAAAAAAAACAATAGGCTTCTATTGAGGAAAAAACCACCCAAAAAGTAAAATATGCTATAATCACATTTTTCCAGGAGTGGCGCAGATATATCACATTTTAAATGATTAATAGGAGTTTGGGTGGTGGCTAGTCGCGGTTTCTGTGCTGTGTAAACTCAACATTGACATTTTCCATGGTGTTCTTTGGACCCTCAGATAAGATCAGGGTAGATGGAGGGATCGAGAGGTGGGGGAAAAGGAAGAGAAAGAGAAAAAGAAGAATAGCAGGAGAGCCAGTACAGTACCTTGTGGAATTCAAGTGCTGTGTGGAGAAAGAGTCCTGGACCAATGCCACAAACGGGCAGGTCAAAAGACTGCAAGAGAGAGAAGAAGCATTCCACTGCTCATAACTCTCATTTTACTGTTCAAGTTTGTTTTGTTAATGTCTTCATTTGAATTAAAAGGGCTGGATGGTTGGAGAGCATTTTATCACCATTTCAATATTAGTAAATTAAAAACAAGAAATATCAGATATTGCGTAAGATTTTTGCCCTATATGGTAATAACTCTGTACAAAAGGTGCACTAAGCTTTTTGTTTTCAAGAGGGCACAGAGAGGAGGAGAATGTAGAGTGTGTAAGAAAAGCCAGAGGCCAGAGATGGAGTTGGGTGACAGGGGTGACTGTATATTAGCAGGGCTAGCAGAGGGAAAGGAATGCCTGTTAGGCATTAGACAGTATGTGGTTATAAACAACATTCACAAACACACATCTATGAGAATCAACACATTGGTCAGAAAATGGAACCATCAAAAAATGACTTTAAACATCAGCTACAAAGCATTATGGGGGATACCAAGTAATAAAAGTAACAAATCAACCAAAATATGCACATACAAAGGACTAAATGTAAAGCAAAGGACTACTACATGTCAACATGTCACAGTGCCACATCACAACACTCAAACTGCATCTCACAGCCTTCAGTGCACATGAGCTGTCACTCGAGGCATTAAAGAGTGTTGCGGCTCACTGTGGCAGATGTACACTATGGATTAACCGTATCCATTATTCATGACCAAGAACAACCATATATACATAACATCAACTACATGATAACCCCGTGCAGCACTCAAGCTTTTCCAAAGCCAAGTACGTAATCACCTAATCTAGATGCATCTGATGCTACATGACTCCATCCCAGTGGGAAAGGCACTCAAACAGTCTCCCACTGCAGGGATTAAGCTAAACACTAGTGTTGACATGGTGTCTGTCCACTCTGCTTCTATGTGAACACTTGTAGTAAATGCTCATGGTGTAAACATGTGAAAACACCATGTGATCTGTTGATACTGGTGTAAAGACAGAAGGAATTAACAGAGAAATGAAGGGTTCGAATTGTTGTTGTGTTCAACATTTCATTCTTTGCTACAGCATGTTAATACAGGAAGCAAAGAAAATCTAATTACATCAGAATGACATTTTGGTTCACATTAATGCAACTCATTTATATGAGTGGATAAGCGGGAGGAATCAACGTCATCGCAACGCATTTGCAATTCACACAGCAACCAACAGCGGAGAATTCCCAACCTTAAGAGGGCATGTGGCGACAAGCTTTCAGTACCTTTACATGTCCTACAACCTATTGAGAGGGATTTCTTTGACATTTCCCTCAAGACTAAAGGGATAATCCCCTTTATAACTCTCTGTACCTGATATGGCCTTGGCCCTTGAGAGTCTCTTTAACCCTCAAGAGAGTTCAACAAAACAGCTTCATTTAGACAGCAGCTAGAGGGGCTCTGTGGTCTCACAAAAGGCCTTTAGGTACGATGACGAGTAGGGAAATCAGTATAATATGGATCAGAGAATGGAGGTCAGTGCAGGGTGATGGATGGGAGGGAA
>NW_019522827.1:1239831-1251631 GCF_002814215.2 Seriola lalandi dorsalis | reverse complement strand
GGGGGGTGGGAGGGCTCCAGAGAAGAGCTGAGGGGAAACTTTCTGGGACTTACTGAGCTTTGTGTGTCACCACTGGCAGGGGAATGTCTTCACTCATGTAGTCCAGCTCATCGGTTAAGCTGTTGGCGCGGGAGATGTCGATGGAGGTGCTGTTGTCATGATTCCGCCTTACTGCAAAGCACAAAAATAACAGATATAACATTTTAGTACACTCATATTGAGCTTGTGAACTGTACATAAGTTAGAATCTGCTTCATTTATATTGAGAAAGTGTTTTTCAATTAATTAATTTTGATTGGAAAGAAAAAAAATGGATAGTTGCAATGTATAGAACTGAAGCTACAAGATACAAAAGAGTTAAAGGTCCCATATTTTACACTTTTCCAGTGCTTTATTTAAAGTACCAAAACCATCTCAATGTAGTTTTACATCTCCTCTCTCAGGATTATAGTAACAGCAGGTCGTTCACTCATGACTTCTTTCTGAGTGATTAAATAAAAAATACAGCAGATTTTAGGTAAAAGTTCAGAGAAACCAAATCCTGCTAGGCTGGATGATGGGTTCAGGTGGGAGGGGCTTGGGGCACGGCTGAGAGCAGTGGCTGCTTTGTTGTGACATCACAAAGTTACAGAAGTCCTGACAGCTCATTTCAAGGCTCAGTTTTCTGAATACAGGATGTGTGCATTTCTCTGTGGACTGAACGAGTGTACCTTTCACAGTATTTATAAAGAGCCTAGACCTGCTTCATAATCAATAGAGACATGACACCTATCTTTGTACAATATGGGACCTTTAGGTAACTATTAATGGACATAGTTTCCAAAATAAGCTGCTATAATTGTGAGTATGCGTAACACAAAAGCAGACACAAAGAAACAAAGATACCTGGAGAGCCAGGGCAGCTCAGAGTGAAAGACGACCAAGAATAATGAGGAGGGCCTGATGCCATGCAAAAATGATTAAAATAGGAGGAAAGAAAGACAGGAGAAAGAAAAAAGAAAAAAGGAAAAAAAAGTTGAAATATACACATCTTATATCAATGGGTTCCTTCAGTGTTCAACCACTTAGTGTAAAATATAAGTGTTACAATTGTAAATTAACATGGAGGTTTTCAAAAACCTGTACATATGAGAGGAAGTTTTTTTAATTTGACAATTCATATCAGGAAACAACATGTGTAGAAGCAGAAATTGCAGTGCTCCAGTTCAACAGTGCAGCTGGATGGCTGCTGGCGCGGCTAAAAACAACAGCAAAGAACAACATGTGTAGCAGGGTCTTGACCTGCAGTCAGACTGTCAGCAGCGTTTGACAAGTCTCTCCTCCAAACCACCAGGCCTCCATTGTGATAAAGAATGGAGAGGCAAATCTGTGTCCGAGAACAGAGTGACCATTCCAATTCAAGTAAAAGCCATTCAGCCTCTCTTGTATTCCATCATCGAGTTTGTTTAACATTGTCCAATCCGGAAGCATAGACAGCAATAGAGAGAGAAACATGGCCGGAGGAAGGGAGAGAAAGTGGGAGAAAGAGAAAGGGGATGGGGGGGGGGGGGGTAACTAGAGCTAACCAGAGCCACCTTTAGCCCCAACTTCAGCTCACTGAAGGAGACGTGAACCGGCTTATCAGCTACACAAACAGGATAAGGGTTTATTAACATTATGTAGTTTATCTAGCCCATCAGTGCAAACGTGTTTGGTTGAGAGAGAATGAGCCAAGGGCAGTAGAGAGAGAAAGAAAGAAAATAAGTGCGGTGAAAAAAAGTCAGTGAGATAGAGATAGAGAGAGAGCGAGAGAGAGAGAGAGAGAGAGAGAGAGAGAGAGAGAGAGAGAGGGCGCTCCATTGAGAGATTCTCACAGACAGGGAGGTAGGTGGGGCCAGACAGATAAGTGGAGCGATAAGCCGGACATTGACTAAATCAAACAATGACCAGTTTATTTCTGACCACTGGTGCTCCACAATGGCCGCTTATCAACTCCCGACCCCCTCCCTCTCTCCGGTGTCCCTGTCTAGGTCCCCACGGTCCCCTAGGCCCATGCCCATTCCTAGCCAGGCCAGCCCTGTTCCTCACCCGTGGTGTTGGCAGGGCACCCAGTAAAGAAAACAGGCCAGGTCAACCCAGGACCAGTGTCTAAATTCTCTCTGCTTGGCTCTGGTTTGGTCCAGTTGGGGACAAAGGCCCAGCCAGCCAGCGAGTCTAATTAAAATACTGTCTGGGCCACATTAAAAAGGCAGGCTAGCTAATGATTAACAGAGAGGAGTTTTTAATAGGAGAAAAAGGAGTACTTAACCAGTGGAAGGGGCTGCTGGTTAGACAGTGCAGTGATCACACACACACACACACACACACACCATATAATCAGTCTTTGTGTCCGTCGTTTGGACAAAGAATAACAGGCATATAAAAGAGGCTTCATTGTTGTCTTCTTGTCACTTGGATTTTGGTCCAGTTTGTGTCTTGAAACATAAGATTATGGAATGGAAACTTGAGTGCACTAAAATATTGGTAAACGGAAAACCTAATCTCTGGAGTCCCGTTCAGTGCAACTCAGCTGTGATGGGGGAGTCAGAAAGACTCACCTGTCTGTCTGAACATCCGAGTGATACCTGCGAAGAAAGCCAGAAAATATTGTTAATATGCAACTTCTGGGCCAGATACACAGTATGGGAAAAGATGGAAGCACAGATAACACTGTCTATCCATTCATACATTCTTTTAATCCAACAGTGTGTCGCAGTTCATTCATGCATTCATTCATTCTCTGCCCACATTTGCCATTTTACTAACTCTCTTGACATTTCAGACCCTGCTGCTGCCTCCTGCCCTGCAGTAACCCTACTGGTCTGAAACAATCAAACTGCATTAGAATATTATGCTGACTCATCAACTCCGTACAGCAAAATCGAAATGAAACCAGCTTGCTAAATAGGACAAGTGGTTTATAAAACCTATACAACCTAACGCATGTTGTGTTTACATGACTCTTTCAGCAGCTGTGTGACCTGTCTTAATAGCAATTGTTAAGAAAACATTTGCATCTCTCGAAGTATTTTTTTAAGAAATCCATGAGCCTGGTGCCAGGTTGAAACAGCGATGGTTAAAACAATAAACTAAAAAAAGCAGGAGCCCTGGTGTAGACAGTTTACATCGCAGATGCCTGTTTTATGGCTGGATCTGAAGCAAAGATCATACAGTCTCAGGCTGTTTCAGCTCTACCCATTATCATTAGTGACAGCAGGCTGCAGACTTTGGCTCCTTCACATGGTTTTATACCATCACCAGCTTGTCCAATTCATTTTTCCACTCCATAGTCTCAACCTGTCTGACCTTGTGTGAATATATAAGAAAAAAAAAATGTATTATTAGAACAAAATGATTGTACCTGTTGACAGCTTATTATGGTGCATGTTGTTGTGTAAATATGTGAATGGATGCTGGATAAAATGTGATGTTTAACTGATTAGATTTTTGCATTAACTTTGAGTTTTTTCCACACACACGTTCCACGAAGCACATGTTCTCCTTCGTAGTTTCCTGCTTAATTGGGTGGATCTTAAACAACTTTTCCCCTCATAAGTGGTTGATCTTCTTGTGATGGTGTGCCTTTATGTCAAGTTTATGTTGCTCCAGCTCCTTTTATGACTGCACGCTTTGACAGGAAAAACTCATTAAGTGCATTTATTAACCCGGAGTCTAGGTCAATTCATTTGGCAGGGTTGGCTTTTAACACAGGAAGTCAACCAACCGCCCCCTTCACCAATCAGCCATCGATGATATACTGCTTGTGCAGACCTGCATTTAAAACAAAAACATAGTTTCTATGGCAATGTATGAGTGCTGGCAACAATTAGGAATCACTATAGGTAAAATTTTATAATTATCTGCACGTGGAATTATCTGAAATAAACATAATCAGTCTGGTCGAGCTTTTCTCAGACTCATGACACAAAGATTACACAACTGGGCTTTGGCAAGATTATAGCAATATTGGTAAACTGCAAGTGGTATAAAAAGAAATCCCACTTGTAACCTTGACAAGTCCATATTTTTTTCTACCTAAGCCCAATGTGAGTGTCTGTGGCCAGAAAAGGGGACAAGTGAAGCAGTAAAGAGCTTGTAACCATGACCTCTAATCACCACTGAGACTGTAATGGCTTCCATCTGGCCTGCTAGAGACACCTGGCAGCCATCTTGGCTCTAAGGGGATCAGGATAGGGCCTCTGTTTACTGTGTGAGAATGAGAAACCAGCACATAACAACTCCTCCAATAATGTGTAATGGTCTACACAGTTTGTATGAACTGAGAGAATAAAACTGCAACCTTTTGCAAGAGTTTAGCTCTAAAAATGACAGTCGAATATCAAATCTATCGATGTTGGCTTTATACTTTCTAGCTTTTGTGGTAACTCCACTCGTATAAGTGTATTGTTCGTATTATATCCGCAGACTTTTAAAATCAGAATGACAAACAGAAATATTAGCTGACAGCTAATATTTCTAAAGCAACTGCCATAACAAATGTCATTCCCATGGAGTTGTTTTGGCCATTTGAATTCCCTGAATGCAAAAAACACATCAAACTTTTACTGAAATAATGGATTTCCAAGGCCTTTAAGGCAGCATGACATCATTTCACATCCCTCAACACGCATTATTTCATCAAACAAAACTGTATTAAAAGGAACAGAAAAAGGTTGGTTTCATTACTGCAGTAACTCAGTTCGTCGAATGTGCTCCACATGACACAGGCCTCATTGCCAGCTGGCCTTAAACTGTATTAAAAGCTGCAAAGATATCTACACAACAATAACCAATGCAATTGAGAAACACCTTCTTCAAAAACACCTTCAGAGAACATGGCGTTCTGAGGTGTCAGGTTCTGAATAAAAACTCTGTTATGAGGACATCCAAAATGAAGTCAGTTGGATTAAGCAGTAATAAAAAAGGGCTTAGATCTTTCATGTGTAATCTTGGCTGGTTGACTTGTCTGAGAGTTGCTGGAAGAAAAACGTGTTAGACTTAGAGGACCTCAGAGTGAACATATGAAAAATTGAGTGACAATAACCCTTGATATCTATTTCATATCAAACTGTCACTGTCACTGAGCAGTGTTCTTTTCGCTCTATTACCTTCGACACTGCCCCTCGGCTCCTCCGAGAAAAATGAGACATCCTTCTTGTCCACTGAGTCATCGATGTGATCGTAGGTGATCTGGGGGATTGATACAGCCCTCTCTGAGGCCACACCCATGGAGCCATTACCTCTGGACTTCAACCTCCTCTTGGTCCCCCTTTTCTGACAGACAGAGGAAACATCAGCCCCGTTAATACACAAGTGTAATTATAATCAGCAAAACCATACTGATCTGTAGAGTTGAATGAGCTTTGTAAATCCATAGTGTAAATAGCTGGAAATAATCAACAGAATTACAACTGCTCCTGACGTACAGCAAATGAATAAATACAAAGTGACACATTGTCCTGATGCTGTATACAGGGTGCTTTTGTGCCTTCCTTCACACTTTCCCTTTGAAAATAAGTTAAGCAGTCTATCAAAGCATTGCCTAGTTATAGTTCACAAAGGCAACATTGCTGCCGACACTGCACCAGTCTTGATGTCTGACATTAAACTGCATCTCTGCTGGTGAACGTGGCCCGGAGGTTCATCAACAGCTTCACTTTGGGCAAAAACCTCACCTCCAACCTGAAGGAGGCAAATGCGACATTTTCCTTTTATCGTGACCTCAGACTTCAAATTCTGAATCTCATCCCAGCTAATTCGCGTTCAGCTGGAAACCGAACACTCGCGGTTGATGAAGCAAATGGAAATAAAAGATCAGTAAAAAAAAAAAAAAAAAAGCAGAGGTGTGATTCTGTCGTCACCAAACGCAACACTCTCCACTCCGTGCCTGCACAAAAAGATTCTGTCCATGAAGATCACAAACAGAATCAGTGACAAAGTTGAACCTGGGTGGAGCCCAAAGCTCACAAGATAAACGCTTGACTTATTGACATATCTGCCATATCGACAAGCCACTGGCACCATAGAGGCTTTGAACACGGCCCACTCTGTATTCTGGACAGCAGTTTGCTGCATGGAGGTCGTTTCTGTGCGGCTGTATTTAAATGATTGTTTCATTCTCTGCAACAGGGCTCCAGGAGTTTGGTCTCATAGATTAAACCATTCCAACTGAAGCTCCAGCTCTTGTGTTACTGTAAAGGTTTGATCCACCAGCAAAATTTTCTAATATAGACTGGAGAGATTTTTGTAACCCAAAGCAGCCCCCTCTGCGCTTTGCTAACTAATGCATGTTGTCTGTGTGGATCTTATCTTCACTGAATACATGAAAATGCTGGGGGGGGGGGGTTTTCTGTTGGGTCGCTTCCAATGCTGTATGTTAGAAATAGTGGTGACAATTGGTCTTACTGTAAATCATTTATACTCCATTTAAGATAAACACTACGACTGTAACACTGTAACTGAACATTAATTTTGTGCAAAGTGATATCCTGGTAGTAGCACAGCACATTTGAATACAGTTCAGGCGTGCAAAATTGTCCAGGAAACATTATTCTCGGAACAATGAATCGACTTATCCAGCCATTCCAAACGAGTGTTAAAAACCCACGCTATGCCAAAAACACTGACATACCAAGACACATCATTTTCTTTTATTACCTGCTTAGTTCATACTGTTGTTATACATCACAATCTTCCCAAATTCTCTGCTTGCACGCTGCTGACATAAGCGGTAGCTGTTTAATCTCATTTTAACACATAGTTTTTCACAGCTATGTGTTATGTGTCAGTGAGTTTCTGGACCTCAATGGTCCCCCAGTCCAATCCTTAGACTAACCCACACCAACGTCATGGACGTGGCCTTTGTAGAAAACTCAATTATCTGGACTCAGTGGGTCAGACTTTGGCATTGACAAGTGGCCAGCAGTTCAATCCAAATACCCAAAGTTTGAATGACTCATTAGGAAAGAGAGTGAGAGAGAGGAGGGGTGGTGACTCAAAGAGAGAAAAGAGAGAGAATGATGGAAAGACAGGAAGAAACTGTAACATATACACTGAGTTTAAGAGAAAGGAAGATTAAAAGAAAACAGACTGGTGGAGTCAGATAGAGAGAGAGATGAGGGAGAAAGACCATTGTGAATTGTGAATGAGCAAGAAAGAGACAAGGCAGAGAGGGGCAGAGAAAAATACTCAGAAAGAGAGGAGACAGGAGAAAGAGAGGGGGAAATAAAGTCTGTTAAACGGAGAAGAAACAGGGGAGAGAGAGAGTCTTGAAAGACAGAGAAAGGGGAGAGAGGAAAGTCAGAGGAGAGAGTCACATGCTGAAACAGAAAGGAGCGGAAGCAGCCTTCATTCTCCCCAATATATGTGGGTTCAATGCTACACAAAGATTTTTTTGTTGTTGTTCTACTAGACAAAGGTTTACTCCCATGAGAAAGGCGGCGGTGACATCATCTCAACTGACTGAGTCTTTGTGCGGCGGAGACAAAGGCCTCGAGTCATCCTGGTGGAGTCAGGCCTTCGAGGGGAGGGGGAGTGGTGGCGGTGGTGGTGGGGGGGTCCTGTGTGTGTACGAGTTTTGTGTGTTTTGTGTTGTGTTGTGTGTCCTTCCACGTGTGTGTACGCTTGTGGGAACTAAACTTGCCCTTTTATGCCGTATGGCCCGGACGCAACATAGCTAATATTGTTGTGAAAGGTGAACTGCACAAGGAGACAATATGGTGTGGGCCAGACGTATGCAAAACCACCCTGCAGTATCACAGTCTGATGGCTTTTTCTGACGCTTTTGAAGAGTTCTTGACGTTCCACAGCTCAGGTTCAAAGGATCATTCCAAATGTTTACTGAAAAAGAAAAATGTTTTTTTTTTTTTTTCATATGCAGTATGAGAAATACGTGCAATGTCATATCTAAATGAGATATCTAAAAATCAGAGGAAAAACAAATAAACGGTCACATGTCCAAAGTTTAAAGACTGACTGCTGTTATTTTTCTAGGTGTTTCACCTCAATGGCAAAAGTAAAGAGACACAATCAACAGTGGAAGAGAGAGAGAGACAAGAAAGAGTCTCTGCTTGGATTTAAACTAAGGGTGTCACAAGGTTAGCGCCTTAGGCCACAGCATCAAAGACATACTTAATATTTTAGGGATATAGAGCTGTTCCAAAGGGAAACTAGAATCGCTCTCAGTAGAGGCCAAAGAATCCTACATGTCTTTTGTTCTCATGGATAGCTCTATTTATTTATTGTCTTTAATCCTTACACAAGACAGCTGTATGGTTTTATTATCTGTTGTGCGAAATGATGACATCAGCATTATACAAGTCATACAGCTCTACAGCTGCATGAATTGTCTCACTGCTATGTCGCAACTGCTATTGTTATTGTTATCTCGCAATTTTAAGGAAAGCGATGATAAAAATCCTGGAACCTCCCCTATAATCATCTTTGCACCTAAAATTTAATGGGTTCCTCCCTGGACCATGCCCCATCCCTCCAGCAGGTTTGGTGCAAATCAGTTCAGTACTTTTTGCGTAATCCTGCTGACAAATAAACAAACCAACTAACAAACAGATACGGGTGAAAACATAACCTCCTTGGCGGAGGTAATAACTGAGAAGAGCAAATCAATCACAGCTGAAAACTCTACAAATCAAGAGCCACACAATTCCCTTGGCTCGAAATTTAAGTTAAATTGAATAATTACCGATATGTTCAGTTTCCTAACATTAGGACTGGAGTTGTCAGATTCCACTGTGGTGACGGCCTCTGAAGTTAGGACGTACATTTTCCACGTAGCAGCACAGCCACCTGGTTTCTCTGCTGCATAGCACCTCCACAGTGTCTGAAGGGGGGCGGGTTAAAACATAGAAATAGTGTTAGTCACCACGCTGATCCACAAACGCTGCGACCATTGTCCTTTTTTCTTCCTTCCTCCCACAATAAAAGTTTTAAACCAACCACAGGACTATGTCAGTGATGCAGCAATATTAGCCACAAATTCAGGCACATGTGTAAATTGCTTTAAGTGCTGATGGTTTTTGGTTTAACATTTTTATAATTCTGTGCTATGTAAATTATGTTTGATTAATTGATACTTTATTCTTTATGTCGACAGTTCTGCAGACATTCAGGTGCCTTTGTGTCGCAGGTGTCTAAACTGTGTGTGGTTGTGTCTCAGTGTATTCGGGGTAACTGTAATCCTTGTAATGGTTAGCTTTGGCACAAAATAGCTACTTGGTCATCTACCATTTCACTCTTGGCAAGTGGTATGCAGCTCACCTTTTCCATGGCTCAGTGGGGATTTCCAGACAACAAACACTATAACTTTTTTTTTCTCTGTTCAGTTTCCAGTGTTTGCTGAAGCTTGCACTGGCAAGATCTGCAAAGTCTAAGTTTGCACCTTTTCAAAAAATAAGAATGAGACCGAGAAGGTTTTGGAGCCACGTTCATGACCCAATACAAACTATGGTGGAGAGGAAATGCGTCTATTAAATCACTGATAGACTGTGTCAGACCTGGTTTCAAATGTGTATTCACATTAAACAAAGCTTGAATGCATGCACCAGCATATCACATACCACACCAGCCTCCGAATTTCATTTTGGTATACAGTATATCAATATAATGGTGAATTCAAAATCGTTTCTATTATTTCACAGGAAAACAAATCTAGATGCACCATGCTAACATTTACCTGAATGAGAGAGGCTGCAGCAGGGATCTGTCTGTTGAAATGCTTCTGTCTCTGCTTCTGTTGGACCTTAAGAGCAAACCCTGAGCCCAGGATGCCCTAATTGGGGAAAAATTAGGTTTTGCATTGTGTTATATCCATTTATCCACTTCAATCAGATACATTTATATCGCATTAAAGATGTAGGTAGGTAAATTCATGTTTTATCATTACATCAGTAGAATATTACTAAAAAAGGAACTAAAATGAAAAACAGCAGTCATAAGGTTGTAATAAGGTTGGGACTAAATGAAACAAAATAAGTTTAATAAAAATGAAGTCTTTCCTTACTGCTCATGAATATGATTTAGATTAAATGTATATTTACAGCAGGCAGAGCGAAGAAAGAGATGGCGAAGACACTGAAGCAGGAGGCAATGGCCTTGCCTATCCATGTTTGAGGGATTTTGTCTCCGTAGCCAATGGTGGTGACAGTCACCTAGAGACAGAGAGGGAATGAAGTTCCTATTACAGGTATTAAGATTAACAGGAGCAGATTGTAAAAAAAAAAAAAAAAATGCAAACATCTAAATCCCATAATATTCAGGGCCCTTTACTGATGTAAGAAATGTCAGGAAACTTAAGAGTTCAGAAAAGCTGGGGCGTCGTGTAGCGTAGTGGTCTAAGCCGGCGCCCCATGTGTAGAGGCTACAGTCCTCGCTGCAGTTGGCCCCAGCTCGAATCTCGCATCGGACGGCCTTTCGCTGCATGTCATTCCCCCTCTCTGCCTCCCCGTTTCCTGTCTCTCTCCACTATACTATCAAATAAAGGCATAAAAAGCCCAAAAAATATACATTAAAAAAAAAAAAAAAAAGAGTTCAGAAAAGCTACACCACTGCACATTTGGGGGAAACCAGAGTGAATCCATTCTTTATGCATTTCATACAAAGCCTGCCAGCAGATTAAGTATCTTAAAAACACTTGATAAAAGGAGCCAAGTAGGAATCTTTAATTCAATGGCTACTCATGTGTTTTATCAAAGGTGAGTTCATCTCAAGATATGTCAGTTATGATAAATGTCCCCATATAAACATGAAATATACACGTAAATAATTTGACCTTGAAAGCGCCATTGTCTTTTGGTTTTAAATAAAACTTGAGTGAGAAAGATAAAAATTCCCTCTCACTGTTAATAAAAATGTCAGTCAGTGCAGAGCTCTTACCACAGCAGTCTATAACAGGAGTTAGACAATAAAGAAAAAGTTCATCAGCAATCCTGGCCTTGCTCCACAACTGTCAGCGATGGCCGGGGCATTTCAGGCTTTTGCTCCTCAAAGGGAATAAGATTCCCAACCACTAATCCTCAGTGAGTGTAGGAATTTGCTGGGGTGAGGGGGGAAAACAAATACCTCTTGCATTTGCATGTACACCCACTCTGAAAGCCGAGCCAATTCTGACACATTCAGAACACACTTGGCTTACTGTGGGTGTCTATGGGGTATCACCTCGTGAGCCACTGCTGTGCGCTAACACAAAGCGGCTGATGTAAGGTGAGATACTTAAAAGGGCTTTGGGAGTAAAAAAGAAGGAGCAGGGGCGGGAAGGGTGGCAGTGGCTGGGGCGGCGGGTGGAGTAGAGGGGGATTTAATCCCTCATCCACAAATCCGATGACTAAACAATGTCCTCCTGACCATCAGAGTGGAATGGTCTACTCAAAAACACCCTTCTCATTCAGACTGTAGGGTGTGTGGCAAAAACCTCTTCATATCTACACAAAGGTCACAGACCTGATCGCTGTGCTGATCTGCATAAACAATGTACTGTATGTGTGATTACACCAGATTCAAATTGTGCATGAGCACCACCCACAAAATTGCAAGTTTGAAACAGCTTTCCTCATTTTCCCCATCACACTGTGTCCTTTTTGAAGTTTGAAAGGTTGTTAATATCAAACAGCCATTACCTAACCATCAGCATTTGGCAAAAGACGAAGAGAAGCAGGGAAGCTCAGGGAGGGGGGGGGGGGGGGCGGAGGAGGTGAGACAAGAGGGAGAGGGGAGTGGTGGCGGTGGGGGGGGTGGGTTCGTCTCTACCTAAGTGGAGGGTCAGCAGTCC
>NW_019522827.1:1178207-1239811 GCF_002814215.2 Seriola lalandi dorsalis | reverse complement strand
GAGAGAGAGAGAGAGAGAGAGAGAGAGAGAGAGAGAGAGAGAGAGAGAGAGAGAGAGAAGGGGATATGAATCATGGCCTTGGCTTGTCCTCCAGCTGTGCCCTGCACCTGCACATCCGAATGAGGAAATCATGCCAGGAGAAGGAATACGCGCTGGGAGAGCTTAGCGCTGTCCAATCAGCACAATCTCATTTCAATAAGCACACACACACAAACCTGAGCAAACCTATTGTGACACCATATCAAGCTTACAGTCTCTGAAAAACAAAAAGGTTCCGATCGCCAACCGCGATTCTTTTCTGCACGTTGTGAACAGAGCAACACAAATAACAGCTTTTCTTCAACTTTCCATAGAGAAGCAAGGAGAACTGTGACCGCTCTAACCTTCGTTACATAAAGGTAGTAATCCCACAATTAAAGTTTTAATTAAGGGAACTGACACTTTATATTGGTGCTTTAAAAGATCTTTGAGCCAAAGAGCCCAGAGGTGAATGGTTTATTACCGTTTCTTTGTGGCACACTGATCCCCTGCACAAGGCTGCCATAGGTTTCTCATTACTCTGCGGCTTCAATTCAAATGTTTAATTAACTGCTCTGGAAACCTGAGCCTCCGCACAGAGGGAAATAGGAAAACCAGCTCTACTCACGAAGAAACATCAACACACCTGCCTCTGTGTCAAGTGTTGCACCAACGCATACATGCGACATGAAGAACCAATGGAGACAATTAAAAAAAAAAACGGAGAAAAAGGAGGTTCATTATAGGTCTAGCTATAGTGGCAAGCCATCTCCATTTTTCCAGTTAAGACTCCACTTCAGAGTACATTGTACAGATAATTTGTTAAAGCTCTTCAGAAAGAAGTATCTTTTTTGATATGCATGTGGCGTGGCTTTTCAAGTATGTAAGCTTCAAGTAGCATTCAGGGATCCCAGTAATATATGCATTGCAAAAAAACAATTTTCAGAAAACGTACTCATACAAACGTGGAAATACCTACAAAAACTGCTATTATACAATGCATTTCTTTTTCTAGATTTTCTGCCTTACCACGCCCCACCACAGGGCATCGGCGTAGCTGGAGAAGCCCGTCTTGCCCTCCTCATCTACAGCATCCTTCTCCGCCAAGTAGACAAAGTAGGAGGAAAAGATCAGGCCCAGGAATCCAATGTACAGAGTGGTGATCAGCTCCTGAAAAAAATACACCTGAAGTCAACTAAAAGCACTACTGTGAAAATGTTGTGTGAGAGATTATACAGGTATGAAGAATGTACTGAGGCCATTTGTACACTGTACTAATTGTACTATTTTACTCTGCTTTGCTCGCTGACAAAGTTGTAACTGACAACGGCAAATTTACATTCCAAATCAATTTTGAGCTGTAAAATTACATAAACAGTATTAAAATTGCTTCTAAGGGCAAGAAACATTATACAAAATGTACTGGGACAATGTGCCCTGATCTTTTTTCTAGGTGTTAAAGAGCCAGGTTGGTGACAGCACACATCAGCATCACTTCAAAACAACACAGAAGTTTCAAATGACCTGTGAATGACATGCTGCGTGCTGCCCCTAACTGATGCCAAGCTTTCTCCTAGTGTTTAAAGCAAAGGCTGTCAGGTCGGCTTATCCCTGTCTGGGTCTTCCCCCTGTCCATGTGTGCTGAAGAGACTAGCTTGTAGCGTCATTATTACTGGAGCCATGAGAGCGTTTTTTGCACACGCAAGACTTGTAAGCTTCCTGAGTTTTATTGATGCTCTCAGGCCTCTTAGGCTTAAGATTTAAGAGACCGGTCTTGTGTCAGATAGGTCACCCACCACCTTCTGCAAAGCAGGAAGGATAAATAGGATGTGGTAGTTATTATAGCTAACTACTATAAAGTAGTTGGTAGGTCTAGTAGTTAGTAGGTTAGTAGGTCTACAATCAGTCAGGATTATGGCATTGAAAAGGACACTGACGCTGCACTTACATGGAGAGTCGGTCAGTTACAAGTGACCATTTATACATTGGATGCTTCTTTGAAAGTGTCATGGCAGAGAGTGAGCACAGTTTCTGGCCTTTGTCCCCTTTACCTACTGAGCTGTGTTTGAGGCTAAAACCCAGATGAATTAGGACCATAGTTCTATGAAAAGAGATGGAGACCTCCAGCAATACAATACATTTCCACTAAACAGAGCAGATAATTTGATAAAGTGGTCATCTGACAAAAGGGAGATGGCAACAAATCACATTAGGCTCATCCTGGATTCATCTGAACATTTATTTTCTTGACCTTTGCACGCAATCCTCAGTAATCGGTCCTGTTCTTATGCATCAAAGAGACATGAATGTCAGATTTGACTATAACCAAAGAACACTGTCTACTTCAAGGATTAAGAAAAGAACCTCTGACTTCATTGTGTATCAGCCTGAGAAAGTACTAAAACAAGTGTACCAGGATACAATGAAGAAAAAAGGAGAGGCAACCTTGACTACCTCTCTTCTCCTTATATAGCCAGGTCTGCTGTGGCTTATTTGTGCACGTGTGCATGTATGTCTGACTGTGTACACTGGATTTGTTATAATAAACTAAAGCTATGGTATGGATTACAGCTTCTGCCTGCTGTCTGCCTGCTGTATAAGCAGCCGATGGAAGAAACTGCTGCTGAAGGACACAACACAAGGGTAAATGGCATTTTCTTTTAACTCTTCTTATCTGTCTGGTGTGTGCAGATATTTGAACCAGGCTGTGTTCTTAGTGTGACACAGGCCAACAAAAGAAAGTATCAGCCTGAATACTCTAAAGGTGCCATATTGTATAAAGTGATTGATTATAAAGCAGGTCTAGGTTCTATATTAATACTGTGAAAATATCAATGTGCTCAATCAGTGGAGATCTGCACACAGCCCCTTAAAATGAGCCGTCAGGACTTCCGTAACTTTGTGATGTCACAACAAAGCAACAACCGCTCTCAGCCATGCCCCAAGCCCCACTTACCTGAACCTATCATCCAACCTTGCAGGATTTGGTTCCTCTGAGTGTTTACCTGAAATCAGCTATATTTTCATTCAATTACTCAGAAAACAGTCAGCTAATCAGAAGAGAGGCTCAGAGCCCCCTCTCTCTTGATTGGCTCACTGACCTGCTGTTACTAGAGCTCCAGAGAGAAGCCTGAGAGAGTTGATGTAAAAATACATTCAGATGGTTTTTGGCACTTAATACCACAAATGTATCTTCTTATGGATCCACACTTCAAATAAAGCACTGGAAAAGTGTAAAATATGGGACATTTAAACCCACCTGTCGATGAATGAAGACTACAGATCCTAGAAGCCTCCATGTTCCCCCCTGTCGATCCACATGTAGCATGCGCAAGATTTGGAGGAAACGGATGCCCCTGCAACACACAACACCGCCTCATCTGTATCATTATCTTCTGAGTCCACTCCAGCTATGAGTAAAGAATAAAATGCAGAACTGAATAATTTCTCTACCTGATGGCAGACGTGGCAAACACTTGGCCATTGGACCCTACACCCAGCACAATGATTGAGGCAATGACCACTATCAAATCTGTGAGAAGGAGAAAAGAGACAAAGACAGACAAAAAAAAAAAAAAAAAATCTAATTAATTGTCATCAAATCAGGGGTGGAATCTGTTCAGTTTCAATGAAAGCTTCTACTAAAATAAAGCCTTACATTGCTTGAATGATCTAAGTTGTTGATCTACAAGAACAAATCATGCATCCGTTGCATTAAATGGGAACAAAGGAAAATGCCAGGTGCACCTATGATTGATATGGGCTTCCTGATAAAGCGGAGGCGTCCTTTGATGCCCGCATATTTGCTGCGACAGCCTGCCGACCACAGCCGGACCACATACTCTGTGCCAAAGAACAGCACCAGCACAATCTCCTGTGGAGCACAATGCAAACACAGAGCAAGGGTTACATTAAACCATTGGTACAGAGACAATAATTGCGAAAAACACATACAGATCAAGAGGATGTGGAAGTAGATAAGGTATCATTTCTGAAAGCAACGATAACACACTGCCATGCATTAACACTAATCTAAAAGCATTAAGGCCATTATAATCAATCATCACGGTTTACGATATGATATGAGTGGGCAATGACAAGTGTGTGACATAGAGAAAGAGAGACACTGAGGTGGTCTAGTAGGGCCGAGACCACGAAACCACCCAGGAGAAAAGATGGAGGTTGATAACATGGCTGATGACAGCTCATATTGAGACAGGGTCAATGGCTAAGTGATTGGAGCCACAGGATGAAATGCCACCACGCTGCCTACGAACAGATAAGAATGATAAATAATCATCTTGAATGTTGAGATTGTGATATAAATGTAAACCTTTCTGTTGCACCTGAAGACAGATAAATATACTTGTTATGAAAAAATGAGGAAAACAGATTCAAACTTGTATAGTCCAGAGTCAATGAATTGTTTAGATATTTGTGCAGATATAACCTCACCTGTCAGCAAAATGAACACCTTTCAGTCAGACCTGTCCATAGATTATGAAGTGGTATACAGACATAGCAATGGGGGTAACAAACAGAGTCTGCTACTCTCATGCACAAACAATAAGGCTATGGCGGCTCGGTGGGTTCAACTGAAATGGATGTTATAGGTAGCCTGGTTCCAAACCTTTGAATCGCTGCCAACATCTCCGATTTGTTCTGCCATTCGAGTATGAATGAATGAAATGAAACCACGTGGTCATTCAGCCTGATTATCAGGCTATGTTATAGGGATTTACTGAACCAATTCTGCCTCCTTTTCTCCCTCTCTCTTTGTCTTTAACTCAATAACAGAAAATGAGCAAATGATGAGGTCTGACAAGGAGAAAAGGAACCCCAGACAACTCAAGTGCAAAATCTAAAGCTGTAAACATGGTTAATTAATGAATATAGGCAAACTGAAAATTTAGAAAGCAGCAAAAAGGATGTGTCCATCTGTCTGCCTCATCAGTATGACGACCCTTATAAGGGTCTTAAGTTAGTATTCAAAATAAAATTGATTTCCACACTGATGCTGCTAAAGTATCACAAATTTGTCAGTGCATTTTCTATACTTGAGTGACACTGTTGCCTGCCAGGATAGTGTCTGGCGTGATTGACAGGTCATTGTTTTGGGGCTCTGTGGTGCTGTGTTATTGCAGCAGGGCTCATGGTATTACGTTTCATATAAGGGGTGGTCAGGGAGCAGCCAGTTCAAGCAATCAACTAGATGGCCACCCACATGGCCTTAGATTTCAACAGACAGTATGGTGGCTAAATATGATGGATACACGGTGGCCAGGAGAGAGATCTCCACCAGACACGCTTAATTAGTTCATAAGAGGCACATGTTTGTTGCCTCTGATGCTGTCTCTATATAACACTTTATAATCTATGGACAGTTCTGACTGAAAGTAGTTCATTTTGCTGACAGGTGAGGTTATATCTGCACAAATATCTAAACAGTTCATTGAATCTGGACTATACAAAGTTGAATCTGTTACTGACCAACAAGGTGGGAACTTTTGATACTTCCATCCTATTTACAAAAGCTCTGGTTACCTTATTATGGGAGGATAATAATTTTCATTGTGTGTATATGTTTTTAGAAAAAGAACTAATAAGCTTTTACTAACATTGCCACACAGCCCAAACCAAAACATCAGCACCAGCACAAAATGGCCAAAGAATCCCAGTTCATCAAGCTCAGTAATTGGGACATCTGGGTTACATTTCAAAGTCAAAGGTAGACATGAATTTGGGGCATGTGAAGGGATTAGTCATAATAATTCCATAAAATGGGTCACCCAGATGTTGGGGTGTTTTTGCATCTGTATCAGAAAATGGCAACTACATGTTTGCTGAAAACAGCCGCCTGTTCGCGCAATGATAATCTCGTCAAGCCAGATGCGGATGAAGCTCATTTGAAGAGCTGCTTGGGAATTACGGTATCACATGAAAATGTGATTAGATTGCTTCATCTGTGTGTCCCACTACAAGGGATGAGCACGTATGCGCACACAGACACATAAAGTCGCTCATAATTACATCTATATTAACCTAAGCTTTAGGAAGCTTTTGCAACTCATGGATGGGACACCATCCAAAGTAATTGCCTTGTTACTCATGTTGGATTTCAGACAATAATGTCAATCCCATTTAAACTGCACATGCTTCAGAGGAGAGTAAATTAAAATCTCAGAATTAAAGATATTACCTTTTTCTTCTTTTTTTTTCTAATTCATAAGATTCACTCATGAATACTCTTTATAATCATGTGGCCAGTTTAGTTTTCCCTTCCCCCTAGCAGGTAGATGATCTGAATATGATCTCATTCTCATGGCCTTTAAACATCAGAACAGTGTTCAATTACTTCTGGTTCAATGGCATAGCAATTGTAATCGAAACAACCAAAAGATTTACATCAGGTCACCAAAAAAACCTTGAGGGTTCATATTCAACACAACATTGACATTTTTTATTGACAGTGGTGCTAAATTGACGTCATTACCATCATTAGGCATCATCTAAAAACCATCAATATCCAAACAGAATGAATGAATGAAATTAGTGTGGCAACTAAAGTGTTGGGTGGATGAACAGACCAACAAACATTTGAGTGAGAAGAGTATGAGGTAAAAAAAAGTAGAGTAAATTGTTGGAAGATCGTTAACAGTTTGTTTCAGTTGGATGTTCTGTTGCTAGTAGCAACAGCTGCTGGTTCTTAACTGACATTGTTACATCCAGGCATCTTTTATTGACTTGTCGGAGCAATATCTGTTGATTTGTCATTCAGTAGAACCAGAGTTTTTCTATGATCAGCTTACTGTTAAATCTAAGCGTTATACTAGCTCAGTGTGCAGCGTTCTTAGTAACTGTGTAATTACTGTTGGGATAACTTGTGTCTTCAACTGTTTTTCCTTTTACTCTTATACTGTGAGCAGGTACATGTTTGGCAAATTATTTAATGTACATCCTATGGGGAATCTTTGATGATACATTGTTTCTTCCTGAACTAAAGTACGACAGTCTCTACTTTTGTGAATCCAGTTTCCTCGTAACTGTACTAACCCGTTTTACAGTAAATCTGGCCTGTCTGTTACTGCAATCGTCATCACTTCCTGATTTCTAAACACTGTCACTGAATTTGTCATCAAATCCAATCCACAGTTTCACAACTGTTTCCAGTGTAATTGTGTAATCCAGTGCTTCCAATTCTTTGAAATCAACAAAGAAAATGTAATACGTATAGAACAAATGAACATAGATCAGGCAACATGTTTTAAATCAATCATGATACTGATATGGATATTTTTCAACCACTGATATTTATCTCAATATAACAAACAGATGAAAAATTACAAATACATTTATTGAATTATAATATTCAAAATATTTAATGTGCCCCACTGTTATGCATTACAGGAAACAAACCCTTTACTTCTGTGACTTTATCAACTCATTCATCATGATCAAAAAGAAGATTTTAAGATATTTTATGGCCTCAAATTACAAAAAGAAAGAAAAAGAAAATCAAATTTAGACTTAATGGTTCTTCAGCTATCCTGCTTTAATGTGTGTTTAACCTGCTGCATACTTGTACACCTACACACATGGTGAGGGGAGAAGAATAGTTCTGTAGTATGTATTAAAATTTTAATACAGGGAACTGATGAACATGACCTGGGCAGAAGAGAGGACAAAGAAGAGATCCATGTGACACATGTGTTCCTCTATGCCTCTGCCCAGCCTAGATAGCTTTACTCTGGCAGCTGCCCTGAAGGCCAAATCTCCTCAAGGCCTAATGTCCCCTCTGCCATCCAAAACAAGCAGCCTGCGAATCACGGATGTCAGCTAACCCTGAACTTTCTAAGTATAGCTGCTACCACCAGTATATGCCACCATGACACCACTCACACAGCTCCACCCCCTCAAACACACACACATACACGCATGCAGTGGGGTCCAAATGTCTGAGTTACTTACCCATTCGAGTAAATTGGAAAGTGGTCTCAGACTTTCGGACCCCACTGTATATACACATGCATACACACACACACTGAAACACAGCCAGGTGTAAAAATAAACCGTACAAAAGAAAACACTACGAAGTAAAAAATGTATGTGTTTGTTTTCTCTCTATGTCTTTATGGAGCTGAAAACTGCTAGTATCTTGAGTAATGAGGCAACAGAAAAAAAGGTGTAAGGAGAGAGGAAGGTGGAGGGAGGAGAGAGACAGAAAAAGAGAAAGTCAGGGAGAAAGAGAGTTGGAGATAATGACAGAGAGTATTTGGCTCTTCTTGCGTATAAATAAATGAATAACCGTGATAGTGGGTCTTCAAAGGGCACTGGCCAAAAGTTTACAGAACACAGTGTCCACTCTGTCCTCTGATTGCCCCCAGGACTCAGGAGGTGGTACGTGTCTGTGTGTGTGTGTGTTCTTGTGAGAGTGTGTGTGTCTGCCCATGTCTGTTTGTGTGTGTGTGTGTGTGTGTGTGTGTGTGTGTGTGTGTGTGTGCAGCCTTTGTGTAAGTGTCTGTGTAAACTGTGCGCGAGTATGCGGTAGCTACGTGTGTATTTATATTCACAGTGTGCTGGCAAGAGACAGATGATGCAAGCTCTTTGTAGAGTTTCCAAATGGCAGTCGTAATTTTCTCTACCTGTAAGCCCTGGATTTATTGCATCACTTAGCAGCCTTAATGGCCTAATAAGCCACAAAAAAGTCAATTTAGCAGCAAGTATCAGCAAGTACAGTCTGTGTGGAGCCAAATGGTTCCGCATAACTGGTGTCATCACAATCGTGTAAAAACAATGGCTCCTGAACATACCCATGCTCATAATCTCTGTACACATGTTACTTGTTGTTAAGTGCTTTGGGTGCATGTAAAACAAGCTGTCAGGTGTGGACCGGCTTGCAGTAACTACAAGTGATTCATCTGTTTGAGCTTTGTAATATCTTTGGGCTGAGGTGTAAGATGGCGGGTTGAGATCCTTCCCAGCCAAGATCTTCTGTCTCCATCATGTGGATACAGGAAGGTACTGCAGTGCAGCTAAAGACTAGTCATGTGTCTCTGCGTCTGCAGCTTTCTCTGGAAAAATATCACTTTTGCTATCAAGAAAAAATGATTTGGTCACACGCAACAGGCAAATGTCAAATGTTCTACTGCAGTGAATTCTCTCAGCAAACAAGCGATAACACCCACATCAACAAGAGAGCATTATGTGAGCTGCAACTGATGATCCTTTTCATTTTAGATTTGATTAAATGTTAAATCCACACAATAAAAAATGTTAAGTTCTCAGAGCACAGGTTGGCATCTTAGAGAATGTTTGTTTATGCCCAGCAAAGTCCAAGAATATTTGATTTACAATGGTACAATACAGAGAAAAGCAAATCCTCACAATTGAAAAGCTGAAACTAGAGAATGTTTTGGCCTTTTTGCTTCATAAATGACTTGGTTCTTAATCACTTTCCAAAAACTGTTGCCAATTTTCTGTCAGCTCGTCCATTTACATCATTTCAGAAGAAGTTTTTTTAATTATTGGTGCAACCTTGTACCTACAATAATCCATGAGTGAATTATTAGCTTTGGTTTGTTTGAGTATCAGTACAGTGAAACTACTCACCATCCAGAAGAGGGTTCCAGTGGCAAAGTCTGCATATTGCTCTATAGTTGACAAGACGCTGAAGATTAGACACACCAGGACCATGAGGAAGCTGTGGGAAGAGACATAGTGTTTTGAGTCAGTCATCTCCCACTCACCACATATCACCCACTGTTCCACTAATGAAATGTAACAAACTAAAGATACTTCATCATTGTATGTAAGTCTTGTTGTAGTATTTATCTTTCACTACATTTTATTATCTATTATCATTATTTTATTTTTAAAGATAATCAATGAATCAATCACTTTAATTGTTTCCAAAGAGCATTTGGTTGGGCAGCAGTGACACAGAAACTCAGGGTAAAATACATCATATAACTAACTGTAGGGGCTTATATTAGTTTACACCTAGAAATGGCAGAGGGTATCAGATTTTGTATAGTCTGATATCCTATTTATGGCTGTATTAACTGCTCTGTAAATTGTGCTTATCCTTTGACTACAACCTTCACTTTTATTCACATTTTTTCACAGTGTCACTTTTTACACTTGAAATAAATGCACCCCCTTTTTACCTCTTTCGCTGTTCCTGTCAGTGTTCAGGCAGTTTTTACAGGAATGGGACAAATGAGATTTTAAAAAGGGGAATCATAGGAGTGTCGCTCTGGGTGTAGGGGACGGGAGGCGTCACACAGAATGGAGCCTGCTTTCTTGAAGAGTCGACTGTTTTACAAAACGGGCAGGTTTTTCTGCCGAATAGCATTTTTGCTGCAGACAAACCACCTGAGTGAGCGTATGTTTCTGATACACACTGAGAGATGCAACTCAAAATTATAATATTAGCTACAAATGAAAAGAAACAAGCTGTTTACAAGCCAGTTTTCCTGCATAAATGTCAAGGTACTTTGTCTGTTTTTCTTTTTGTCATCAATCTGCTTGTATTAACAGCGAGCAGGATGTTTCCACGTCTCCTAGCAACAGTAAAACATTCCGACGAGACCGTCCATCTGTCAGTGTATATACATAGTCTACAAATATAGCCATGCGAGTGTGACATCCACCACCAGCACACCTACATGAAGGTAGGGGGCAAGGAAAAGGAAGGAGGGAGAAGAAGGAGTGAAGTTGGGGGAGGAAGGTAAGGCTGCAACTAACAGTTATTTTCAGTATTGATTCATTTGTCGGTTCATTTTCTCGATTTACTGTTATCTTCTTTTTTACGTATCCTCCCAGAGCCCAAGTTGTCACATTAATTCATCCCACATACATAAACTTACATCTTCACATACATTTACACACACACAAACATGGAAAGAAAGAGAATGTGGTCTTAGATCATGCCTATATAATTTCCCCAAACCGCAATGGTGTCTGCACTAAATTAGCTTGTTTTGCCTGAGCAACAGTCCAAAGATATTGAGTTTACCACCATAGGAGCACATCCTCATATTGGAGAAGCAAAAAACAAGAGATGGTTTGGCATCTCAGCTTGAAAATTGACAAATATCCTGCTGACCAGGGAGCCAGATTATCCACGATAAATAGATAGATTCGATTTATTTTATTTTTTTAAATACACCATAATAACAATAATTACAGAGACTTAAAAACCTATTTCATTATTTCTTTTATTTGCTTATTTTATTCATGGTACCTCATAGCATTTATTGGTTCATTGGCTTTCTAATCAAAAATGAGATCGTTTCCTTTTTTTTTTAAACTGAGCATTTGCATTTTCTTTTGCTACTGCAGTACACTTCATTCAAGCTACTTAAAAACTTTAAATTAAGTTTTTTGAATGGTAACTATAACTTTCACTCAAGACATTTACCAACTTTATTAAAAACTGTATTTACCTCTTAAACCACGGCACTGTTGATTTAATTATTCATTTGTTCATTCTAAGTTTTTAAAGAGGCCCATGACGGGCTTCGCCGGGTCTTTCCTGACCGTATAGGAACTAAGAGCAGAATCAGTTGTGTGTGTTTTCACCATCCCAGAAGTAATCTGTGGAACATATCTTTTAAGTGCTTTTCCATGACATACCATAAGTCTTTGCATGCACCATCATCACAAACATATAGCACTGCATTATGATGCTGCGTACCACAAGCAGGATTACATGCCATATGCTGGAAGAGTTATGTAGGCGGGGTCTGTTGTTTAATATTATTCATGTAACATACAAAATAATGCAGAGACGTATATATTTGTATATATTGCTGAATGCTGATTTCACAGAGGCCACCACACTGGAGGTTTAATCTATAATTTCTTAATTATTGATCAAAGTATCCCCAAAAGAGAAGCATTTTATTAAATGAGACACCCATTCTAGACCCACCTGTATATACACACACACAATCCAGTTAATTTAAGGAAAAGAAGTAGAATGTGTGATATACTTCAAAGATCTTACTCATTCCTGGTCTGTCAGGTGGTGGGATAAGTGTAAGACAGAGTGTGGTGATAGAGGGCAAGATTCCTAAAGGAGGATTCCCTCACACACAGTCTATAACACATTGGCCAGATGGGACGGTGATTTTATTCGGAGGATTAGTTCTCACAATCCCCCCACCCCTCCACCCCTCCACCCACCCACACACCCCCATCCTCCCCTTGGATTGTGTTTTAAAACACAAATACAAGAAAAATGCAGAAGCTTGGGAGCACAGTGTTCTTAGTGTATTCCCAGACCTATGATGAAACCAGTCATCAACAAGAGGTTGAGCTGAGGTGACATCATCCCCTCCGACTTAGTACAGTACTCATCCCAGTATGATAGTGAGGATTTCGGTTTGGTCCCCTCTTTGCTCCACATTACTGGACAGGCCTTCAGCCTTCGAAAAGCCTTTGAAAGCAGCCAGTCACATCTTGGGATATTGCGAGTGCCAGCTGGGCTAGCCAATGATATTTCATGGTTAGACACGCCCCTTGGTGCGGGGGTCCTTGACATATGGGAGTGAAGGATTTGAGATGTGTATGACAACTAAAATCTAGGCTTAGAGCCAATCCAACCCCCTGTAGAGTGTGCATTTTCACTAAAAGCAAATGATTCCACATGCAGGACATCGCGTAAAAGCAGGCGCAGAAGAGGTCATGCAAATGAGGAATGAACCAGTTGTATTAAAGCAGTCTTACTGCTCAATTTAAAACTGTAACTTCAAAAATAAGGGCTGAATAAGATGTCAAGAAATTATGGATAATTCTTATCGCATTTGAAAATTGATCAGCTCCCATTTGCCTGCAAGATTCTACACCACAATTTTAATGAATTAATGTTTTATTGCTGCTTAGCACACTTTCCACACTTGTGGAAACTGAAGTGTGGGACTTTGCTGTGTTATCCTGTGTTGTCTTACTTGACTGACTTACTTTTCTTGTCAGATTAATAGTAATAAACAAAAGTAAATAAACCATCTGTAGTAAACTAAAAAAAGGAAAAGTCACCAAAACACTGTGAGTCGCACTTGCATCAGATGATCAACTATTAGTTTTAAACTTCATCATCAGTGGCTGATGGCAGACTACAGCCTTAGCCTCCAAAGATACCGTACTTCCTGCTGCAGCTCCCTCACCAATCTATTGAAATTGTTTTAAACATCTAATGTTAATGTCTGTTTACATCTGTCTGAGTTTTGGGAGCTTGCACAACGGGCAAACTGAACTATATAACAAAATGTCAAATTCCTTGATGTAAGAAATATCTCTGACAGAACTGTTTAGTTCCGCTGGCTATTAAAAAAAATAATATGTTGCTCAGGTATGAAAACAAAATTCCCCATGCAATTAATAACACTGACATTCTTAATTCTCAGTGCAGATCAACTCCAACAAAAAGCAGATACAATGCATTCAGACCACATGTATGAGACACAGAGGGGGAATGTAATATGAAAAACAATTGTGGTATGCATTTTGCTGTGGTAATCTTGGCCTTTGTACATTCACTGATTTGATGTGTCTGGTCATTGGGAATAACTATTTGTTATATGTTGTTGCTAGGCTCTCAGGCAGTGGCATTACCAGTGACCAGGCAGAGAGAGCAGGTCAAACAAGGGCAGGTAAAGCCAACTCAAAACCCGTTTCCCTTGTGTTGAAATGAGATCATTTTATTAGGATAAGCATGAATATGATGTCACAGCCATGTAAGTCACTGACAAGGTCATGTAATCTGTGTGTTTCCCTTCAGCGTATGGGACTATGGCCTTTGTTTTGTTTTGGATGGATAAGAGTGGACTGCAATAATATAATACTGTCCCAGCGGTGGGATAAATGCCATAATTCACTGGACAGACCATCAAGCACAAGGCAGCAGCCAATTCTGTATTTAATGAAGCTAATTAGAGGAACATTACTGTAATATATTGTCAAGCAGCACAAGCAGCATAGTATGTCTTCAAAGTTTTGATTGGCACTAAAGAGAGCAAAATGCAATTTTCCAAGCAAACATGGAGTCTACATAGCAGATGGTTTACTGGTTCACACAACTTCAACTTCACATTACGGATGTCCCAAGCAGATCAGCATGATCAGAATCAGATAGTTTTTTTATTGTTTGTTTGTTTGTTTGTTTGTTTTTTTTCCTGATGGATCATATTGACCATATACTGTAGGGCCCAATCCATATCTAATCATTTAAACGACAGCAGGGGTACAACACCTGTTGATGTATTCTGTTGTACAACCCTCCAGTTGCTTGAAAACTGCATTTTTGTTCATGCTTGGAATTAAAACAAGCGGTTCAAAACCTGTCTAAAGATTTGTGCGCAAAAAATGTAATATAGATTAGACTTTATATTGTAGTAATCATTTATGTAAAAACAAACATGACATGACTTCAAGTTTGCAACCAATGTCTCTTCACACACAAAAACCTCCCAGGATTAAACAACGCAAAACATACAGCCCTGATAAAAACCACTGAATTGACTGTAATGTTTTAAGGTGCTGTATTTATTCAGGCTGCATACAGATAGTAGCTAGACAGCGTGATTTAGCATTTTCCTAATGTCATATCCTAAAGCTTCCTGCATTGACACCCCAGGGACGTGTCTGCTGCAGACAGGACTGGGTCACTCACAACCATTAGCCAACCTTATTTAGCCAGGCCAAACCCCTGGGATCTGATTAAAACAAAACAGCTGGGGCTTTAGTGAGAATTACTGACTGCAGATCCAGCTTCACTAAAATAAGTACAACGTAGAGCCACACCAAACCCTCTACTCAATCAACTGTGAAACTAAGGCAATATAAGCTTAGTAAACATCACCTAAATCCAGACAGCAGGGACACTGGCCTCAAAGTGCGGGTGACAAGAAAGAGACATGTTTACACTTGCAGATTAATACATGAACATTAATGTACAAGTATGCAAAACACACACTTTCTACACTGCTCCCAGACCGGATTACACAAACACAAATCTAATTAATTCATCAACTAATCATTTCAGCTGTACTTAATTCTGATCTCAGGTCTCACTCTAGGATACCTGAGAGTGCCCTAATAAGAGCTAATGTGGCTTTAGGGCATGCCTGACCTCACAAGTTAGCCAACTGATAGTAGCACCAGCATGCTAATATTACACTTTGAGCTTGTGGCTCAACATTTGCTGCTTGTGTTTACATATAATTTATCAATAAAGACGGTGCTATGTATACCAAAGGTTGGGTTAGCAATCTCTCCATAAAGACGCCCAATCCAAATGTTAATGATGTCTCAACCTTAAGGTCTCTTCATCTCATTACACTCAGCAGTGGATATCAGGTTGTGCCATCATAAGTCTACTGAACTGTCCCAGAGGTAGCACCTTTCCTCATCCCTACCTTACTCTACCTTTGACCTACTTTTAAACCTTTGCACTGCACAAGATCCATGCAAAGAAAGGATAGTCTTTAAGCCACATATCCACATTGTGTCTGCTCAGGCTGAGGTACATTCGGCTGCTGCCACATTTTTTACTAGAGAGCGATCCCTCAGGCGTCCAGCTATCACAGTTTGTCAAGATCCATGACAAACTCCAACTCAAACTTCTTGTATCAAAGGCTTTTTAGGATGGAAAAAGTCTAAGAGTGACTGCGGTAAGTAGTATCATATCCCTAGATTTGCCTTAAGCGACTCTTTTATGTAGATGAGTGTATGAATGAAGGTAAGTCAGTAGTGTCATCACGTGTGCACCTTCACCTGGTGTTTTGTTGAGTTGGACCATTAGTGACCCAGAACCCAGCGACCAACACATTTAACACTGCCCTCCAAAATAAGACATAACTATCGCTGTGTGGCAAACAGCTCTTTGGAACCTGAAATGCCCCTCTTTGCTTCTCATCAAAAAACCTTCTCCATCAAACAATGGAGACATATCCAAAATCACCAAGCGTACCTTCAAACCAACCAGGCCTCACAAGGGAATTAGCATGTGTTACTTACACTAACTAGCAATTTGCTCATTTCAGTCTCCGGGCCAAAATTACCACAAAACTAAACCCAAAGGTCATACAGTTCCACAATCAGCTGATAAAAGGATAATATTTTGGACTAGGAAAGCTTATTACCACTGTCCAACTGTGCTTTCAGCTGTCAGTGTAAGCACTAGCCTACTCCTGCAAACCATCAAACAAGCTATCTCTACAGTATCTTAAAACATTACCACTCCAACATTACGATCTTACATCTACTTACCTTTACCCAAACCACCCACTTTTCTAAGCCAGAGCCATTCACTGGCACTGGCTATATGGTGTCAGCCATGTTTTTTTCACAATTTAAACCAGTTACACTTGATTAAGGTTTCACCCTCAAACAGTGAGCCAAAGCCCCGCCTAGTTTACAGCTAATAAATAAATGTTTTTCTCATAGTTTCTTTTTTATTCACTTATTTCAATATAAAGTATATAATATACAACAATATACATAATGAGACTGACATAAATCAAATCTGATCTTCTCACCTTTACATTTAAACCTGTCACTTGCCTCTCAATTTTGAATAAAAAGTTGTTTGAAAAATTAACACCTTGCTGTTTTACAATAAAGCGGTCTGTTTAAATCAGTGATGCTATTCATATGCTGCTGCAGTACTGCTAAGTTTGCAGCTGATACGGTTCAGCATCCACCTGCACTGAGTCTAAGGTCAATTTGATTTGACCTTAAACACAGCGCAGGTGGATGCATGTCTGTAATAAATCTGTTCCTTGCAGGTCTTGTGATTTAACTTCCATAATGTTTCTTTATTTGTAAAACCCTGAGATTTCTCTCAGTTAAACACCTCTCTATTCTGAGGTTGCTTCTTGGGACATGACATGCTAAAAAGAGCTTGTGACTTTGACACACACACACTTTGGCACAAACTTCAAGCCAAAAGCATGCCACTTGCCCTCGACATGACTGCTAGCTCTTTACCAACAACCTCCCACCACCCCACCCCCGCACCCCCCAATCCCATCCATGGAAGAGCTTAGGGTGGATTACACCACATCAGCCATCGGCCACAAACATGGATATTCCATCCTGGCTTAGCTATCAGCTTGTCCACCAAATACTTGGAAAATAGATGTAAATCTCCTCACAGGTTGGAGGACAAGATGAATGAAATCATTCATAACAAGTAACCTCAACAAATATACATGGCTGATTCAGCAACATGCATAGCCAAAAGGTAATACCCTGTTGTAGATTTACACACCATTGTAAAAAGGGGACAGTGTTATGACTTTAAAAACCTGTTCAAACCTCAAACCACCACTAAGAAATTCAAAGGCCAAGACAATGTAGTGACGGTAGGGTTACACGATCATCTGGCTCAAGGTTGACCTCAGGGTCACGTGGGTCAAGTTGTTTAAAATTGAAATGCCGGTGCATTAATAAGTCATGATAGAAAGGAGTAAAAGAAAAACATTCTTATTTCAGATTAAGGCTGCAATGATTAGTCAACGGAGAGCAAAAATATCTGCTACTATTTTGATGATCATTAAAGTATTTTTATGCAAAAATGGCCAAAAATGCTGTTTTCATTCCCTCAAATAAAAAGATTTAATATCATATTAAACTGAAACTGAACTCTGAAAAAACTGAGATGAACAGTTTTAATTATTAAGATTTTATTGACTAAACTATTAATTGAGAAAATGATAGGCATATTAATCAACAATGAAAATAACTGTTGGTCGCAGTTCAATTCTACATTAAATAACTTTTTAACATGTAGGGAAAGCTAAAGTTGTTGGCATGTTAATGACCATGTGCAGCAGACAGGTGCACATTTAGTCGCAAGACACTGGAAAAAGCAAAACTGGGGTCAAATTCTTTAACTGAAGAAGAAGTAGTATTAAAACAATATTCCCCCCAGTGCAAATAACTTACTACAGAGAAATGGAAGTGACCCATACAATACACTTCATACAGTCAGTAATCTCTTGTAAGCAGATATCCAACAAGAGGTTTCCTTTCTGCCCTTTCCGCATAGATGGAGGGGAAAGCCTGGAAGCGGAGGATTCACTATAGCCATATCCATAATCTGCCCAGATATAAAAATACACAACAGAACCAAGTATTCCAAACAACATCTGGTCCGCTGCATTTTCACGAGGATAAACAGGTGCAATGCTTTCTCCACGGCAAACTGGTTGTGGTGTAGTGACATTACAGTGAATATGACTATTATCAGATAATGACATTTTTGATTACAAACACTGAAAATCAGAAAATTAAGGGATGTTTTTAAAAGATAGCAAGTTGAGCTCTTCTTTTGTTTTACCTTCAACATTTTTGTTTCACATGCACTTATATGTTTTCTACTGTAAGAAAGTGATCTGTGAGACTTAAGATAAGAAGACCGAGAGGTATGTTTGTAATCTGCTTGCAGTCTGAGAAGGACATTTGGAACTCATGAGGACATAAATGTTTATTCCCTTTGGTTATGTAAAAGACTCAGATGGAGTGGCCTAATCGTGAAGGGGATCATTGCCCCAGGTTGTCTGTGTGCTGGTGAGTCTGCATGCAATTGCATAAGACTCTTTTCCGACACATGTCCACGTATGCTGCCCCAACTCCAAGGGATTTCTACCCGCCCTGACTAACTGTCTTCATTATTATGTGCTTGAATGTTTGTGCTTCAGTCTGTCTACTCTGGGGTTGGACAAATATGACATTTAATATATGATATGAATTTTGTTTCATAATGTTTAAATTGAAACAGAACTGTCTCTTCTTAAATGCAAATCAATTATTTACTGTTTCATCACTTTTGTGAGATTAATCCTTCATTAAATAATAATGAGGCTTTTTGAATAGCACTTTAGGCTATAGTGAGGCACTATTGGAAAGTGACGAGACGGGTCAGGGCTAGCTGGTTAGCAGCGGAGAGTTAACATTGGTGTTGCTCTCCACCACTGGAGACGGCTGTTGTTGAGTAAAGGAATGAAGTTTGTTGCTGAACTTGCAACATTTCTTCTAGACTGATAAGTAAACAGCTTTTAATGCTAACGCGGATTATGTAGCGATAGCAAAACTTACAAATAGCTCCTTTAAAGGATATCTGTTCAACACACATATATCCAATATAGTATGTGTACATTGTGCATGGATTCATCTGTGTTGTTAAATGTCTATTCTGTAGACGGTGTGTGTTATCCTATTATGGTACCTGTTGATTGGACAGATGTTCTGAAACAGCCAGATGGAGTGTTGATGGCTGCATTTTCAGATAAGCCTTTATGAGCCAATATGTTTTGAGTGTCTCCCTTCACTGTTTTGCGCAATCCAACCTTATTTTCACATCTGTGTATGCGTGATGTTAGATGCATGCCTGTGTCTGCATGCAAACATGTATGCGTTTGTGTGCGCTGAAATTGCTGGCGGTTTTGGAACTGTTGTTGATCCTCGCACAATAAAGGCAGCAATGAATACAGCAGCCACCTGTGTGTGTGTGTGTGTGTGTGTGTGTGTGTGTGTGTGTGTGTGTGTGTGTGTGTCATCCTATTGTAGAGCAAGCTTATTAGGGCTTTCATGAGTGCTGCATACGGCCCTTTATGCGACTCTTCTCCCCTGCCAATCTCTAAAGAGGCCAGGAGAATAGATGGCCACCAGCGATAGCCATCAACAAGTAAGAGTTACTTAAAGGAGTGTCAGTGGGGGATCAGTCATAAGGGTTTAATATTAATTGAAGGACAGGCTCGGGTTCTCTCTCCTCTGTGAGGGGAGAACATTAGAGCCTCAATTACTGCTGGGACGGATTATCAGCAATGCATGGCACACAAAACACACAAACAACCAGTAGAATGGAGAATCTCTGCAGTGTTTCCATCCATCTGTGACTGACAAAGGTAACATTTGAATGAGAGGGAGAGACTGATTCGGCTTCTCTTCATGCACAATTTCACACAGACAGCTGAAAAGTGTTAGGTGTGCTTGCTATTTTTAATGACTAAACATTAGTCTTAGATGTTTAAATAAATAAACGGTTCGCAAGACAAATGATCTAAAGAACATGTGTTTGTATCATGGATGATTTGGTAGGACTAGGACATTTGAGCGTTTGAAGATTTTAAGATTGTTGCCAAAAGTTGCACAGCAGGTCAAACAAAATCATCCGTATTCTTAGTCAGAGCTGCCAAACCACTGAGTCATAACCAAACTAACTTATGTACTGTAACTGTAATCTTTAAGAAAATATATTTTGTACCCATATTGTGACCACAACTTATATGTTTCTGCATACAAAAAAGCAAATGCAAACAGGACGTAAAAAGATGCCACAGTCAAACTTGTGTTCTTGCAAAAGGTCACACAATTTTAAGCCTAATTCGCAAGCTTTGTTATATGAAGCACATCTCAAAAATTAAGTTTAAACAATTTAACTTTGCAGGTGGTAACAATCAGTCATTTATGGACCTACACTATAGGGTATGGCCACAATTACTTATAGGATAATAAACAGGGAGATTAATGTGGATAAAACTACATGGAAACTACCTACTCTGCTGTAGTGGCTACTGTGGTGTTTTTACATGCCAAAATGGTCTTTATATGGTATGTGTCTGTGGTTTGTTGTTTCATTCATAGTTTGAACATAAAAGCATTTTCCTTAAAACTCAGTGACCATGATAAACATCATTTAAGCAAATGCACTGTAGTCCTCTGGCTCTCAGATTATGATTATTTACTACACTGTCCTGAGCCCAGGACACTCAGACACAACACGCTATATGGCATCTGCCTCTCAGTCAATTAATGATATAGTTTAGCATGCATGTGTAACTATAGCAGCAGCAGCAGCAGCAACAATCCTCCTAACACCCTTTTACAGTGAGTTGGTAACAGGATAGGATGCTGTTTGTGCTGTATGTTTTTACTGTGCCCCAACTGTATATACTGTATGAGGAAAATAAAACAGGCTAATAAAGTCCACTGTGCAGTACAGCTAAATAATTCCTTAAAACACAAAACTTTGTAGCATTCATACTGTGGGAGAGTTGAAATGAACTTCTTTCTAAAAAAAATGAAATCTCTTTCAGCTCACTGTGTGATGCAGCTGAATGGAAACAGGAGAGTTCATTGGAGGCGTTTCAACTGAACTTCTATTATTATCATTCATATTTTCATCTAATCTGGTCTAAATCCATGGGCTCAGGGTTTACTATGACGTCTGGAACTAAATTGTGGGATACTTGGGAGATCATGTAAGATCCTTTAGTCACATGTTAGGGGATATTCTTGGCCTTGAAATTAATTTCGAAGAGTTTTGTTTATATTTTTGCATAAAGCTAAGCTAACTGCTACAGTGCACTAATCATAACACGGAATTGTTTTTCCCTATTACAATTAAAAATGTGTCTCTCCATCATTTTAGTCACCCTAGACACTCATAAGTTATTGAACTGGAAACTCTCAGTTTGAATGAAAGCCTAAACTAGCATTGGGTAGAGTTTAAAGGGTCGCTATTTACCTTTGATTTCTCATATTACTTAGATATCAAACAGTTGCTCACTGGGAACAAATTGGTGGGATTAAATCTATGAGCTTTGTATTTTTTTTACCTATTTTCTTATTATTATTTCAGCTACTTATTTAACATATTTATACTAAATCTTAAATTTTTATATTGCAGTCTTTACACAAAAGGTGCTGTATAAATAAAGCTAAAGGATTATTTTCCAGAATATTTGACTGAAGTGAACATGGTTTCTACCAGTGATATAATACAATATACACTTAAATTTATGTATCTAACACGAAAAAAAAAAATTCTCCCATCCAAATTCTGCAGCACAATCTTTTCCCATCTTTACATCATGCTAAAACACTCCGGCTTTATCACAGTCCGAGCACCAACAAAGGAGAGACAGCGTTCCTAAGTAGCAGTTAATAAAATGACTCATCCAAGTTATGTTTCAGCTGCGGGTCAGTGTGCTCCTCTAGCGGGTCAGCTTAGCAGCATCAAGAAGGAAGCTCCATGTTTCATGCATGAGGTTGCTGAATTGTTGACGGTAAGGAAGAGCAGAGAAGACCGAGGCCAGAGGTGTGGTTGAACAGATCACACTGACCCGCTTCTGTTGGGCTATCTTAAAACAACCACAGACAGCCGACAGGCCACAGACACGTCTACTTTTGTTACTGGGAACCAGAACCTAATACTGGAAAGGAGCCGCACTAGATGTAATTAACGAGAGAGGGACTAGAGCAAAGAGACACCGCACAGACCCATGTCACTTGAGTCAGACACCGAATTTTTAACACCTTTTTGCACTGGTATAAAAGTTAAGCCTCATTACGATTAGTTTTATTCCGTTTCTCAAAGTTTGTACATAACAGGTTTTTGTTTCTTTAATTATGTGCTATAAATTTTATATTGCAGTGTCTTCAGGGAGATTGTTTTCCCTACGCGCACCTATAATTCTTATAAAGTTTATTTATTATAACTGAGTCATTTGAGCTTAACGCAAACTTGTCAACCTCTATGGTCAGGATATCTACTCATTCTGCCAAACTGACCTGAAGTCTGTACTGTACTGTAGAACTAGACAGGTACTCACACAAGGAAGTGGTAGAGGAAGCATTTCAGTCCAGCAGGTCTCTCTAGGAAGTTGTAAACATCCCCCTGCATGCTAGTCTTGATGTAAGGGCTCTGGAAATCCTTGTGGTGATGATGCAGCCAGCTCGAACGAGGGAGAGGTGGTTGGACAGAGGTGATAGAGGGCTGGCTGTGTATCGTCTGCAGCGCTGGGTCCTTTGTGTCTGCTGGCGGACAGCAGGGAATGCCTGATCCATTATTCACCGCTGTGGGGTCCAGTTCCAGTGAAACAGGAGAGTAGTGGCTTCTGTCAGATGCAGGAGCCTGTACAGCAGTGCTATTGGTTGTAGTGCCAGTGGAGGCTGCAAGGTCAGCATCCATCTCCTGGTCCAAGCTGAGGCTGAGGCTCGTGCTGGCATATCCATTGGGACTGCAACTTATGAAGGAGCTCCCCATCCTGCTGCCATAGTCGCGCTGCACGTGGCACGTCATGTGGAAGGAGCGCGCCCGTCTTTCCCCCATGTCGCCCCGCAGGATGGTCCAGTTCAGAGAGGGCCGAAGGAGACTTGAAAGTTCTGGAAGGTTCTGGAGATTGTGACCAAGGTCCAGGTAGAGAGGTAGAGCCCAGCAGGATAAGACACCTAGCTAGGCATGGCTACCTACCTGCTGCAGACAAGAGCTCTCTCTGCTGAGCTGCATGTGTGTCCTTACCTGCAGTGGAAGAAGTGACATGAGTCATGGAGATAGTATGACAGGAAGAAAGCCTTCCCCTCTACCAACAGTGACCTTGTTAAATTAACATCTCTCACGAAAAACCCAAGACTTGGACATTGTAAAGCTTTGTTTGCTGAACCACCACTGCTCTGCTATTATACAAATAATTGTGTTGTGTTTGCATTTCTTTTCTTTACAGCAAAAGGTATTTCCACATAATTCTTAATGTTTTAATGTGCATGGAGTGGTGAATGCCAAAAAAGACATTCAAAAGTTAAAGGTTTTTGACAGAAAGTGACTTGCTGTCTTCATGAGTTACTTCACAAATGTCATCAGATTAGAATCCCGCAAATACTAAAGGTGCTGTCCTGCAGCATGTTACTTTTGAACTGAAAACATACGTGGATCAAAGACCTGTTGTTCTTAGATCAGTGATGCCAATTACAGCTTTTCATTGTGTAACAGTCCTACTTCTGACTCTAACCTGTATCTACAGAGTGTATTGCACCATGGTATGTTGCTGAAGCTAAAAGAAGAGAAGGAAAAACGAAGGGATTTCCATTTGTGAGGAAGAAATCATAGTGACATTTCTATGAACTTTTGCAAATGGTTATAGGCTCTGACACTGTGACTTATGACCTGTGAACATAATAAAAGCGTAACAGCCACGTAATATTCCCAGAATAGAATCATATGTGAGTTAATGTGGCAGCAATAGGTCGGCACACAAGTCCATTTCCGACAGCTTTCTCTCTGAGGATTTTCTACTGTAAAAATAGCATCCTGCTGCGTCGTCCTTGTTGGATGTCAAGACCTGCCTAGTTTCCCATCTAGGAAGATAAAAAAAAATGTACATCATGCATTCTGTTTACATTTAGAGAAAATAATACAGAATTTATACAATCCTACAACACACTTTAAACCACTACAGCAACAATGTGACCTTCCCTACATTTCACAAAGCATGTCACATCGCAGAAGCTTAATCACCGTGCAACCAGACAGAAATTAGACTGATTAAAGCAGTAGATAGTTGAAGCCATGTGAGTAATTGTTTGATCTTTACAGTCACAGTCAGATCAAGGTTAAAGTCAAGCACTTATTTAAGGATGCACACTAATTCAAGTGTCCACAAAAAACATTACAAGTTAATTATTATGAGCCTAAACTGTCACAACCTCACCTACAAGTGGTATTTTAATAATATGAGTCCATGGGATTATGAGCCATTATTGAGTTCACTAATTCAATGTATCCTGACGGTAAGAGGCGAGGATGCACAGCAGATACAGAGAAGAAGGTAGTTTACTGTGCAAATTGTGCAAAGCTGCAAATCAGACACATCGTAAATATTGGGTGCAATATAAACGACTTACGTCTGCAAATGGCACTGAACTGAGAATGTAACAAAGTCTGGGCAGCATGACAACTTGAAAAAAACATTTTCCATCTGCAATGTCCATATCCATGTCCTTTGGCTCTTAAATTCACTTAATTAGTGTATCAACGGTAAGTAGTTGGTTTAGTGTCTTCTGTGGAAAGACACTGAGCCAGGTAGTGTGATACATGGCCGGATGTTTCCTAAATGGATCGGAAAATAGTCTCATGGGACAAGAGAGGCAGGCTAATTGGAGGCAGCCAGCCCCGTCCATATCTGTCCTCAACTACGGATGGACTGATGACAAGAGCCACATGCGCTGCAGTACCCCCGTAGATAGAGTTTCTACCTTTAAAACCACACTGTCATGAGACATACAATGAACTGTCATGTATGCACAGGCTGCTGTGGGACTCTACAGTTACAGCTTATTGTGTGACTTTCCGTTAAACTGAACCGACCCTGGCAGGGGGCCCATAACTCAAATTAAATAACCGCATGTGGGCTAAAATAAATTAAAAACCTTTAGATTGCGTTCCTTAACAAAAAAACTCACTTTTCCTCCTTTTCATCTGCTAAACTGAACTCCAGAAATCAGTAAAACAAAAAAACACAAAAAAGTGCATGTTTAATGAAGCTGCAAATTCACGGAAATGTTGAGTCAATATTTGCATCAATTAATGCTGTACGCTGCTGTTCGCTGTTAGACCTTAAACAACTAAACAAAAAATATATATGTCAAACCACTGTGTCAAATCTTACCTGTCTCCAAAAACACATCTCAAGTTGTTATCGGCGCCAAATAAGATGCAATTATCTCTGAAGCCAGGCAACAAGTTCGTCGTTTTTGCTTTTTATGAAAACAAGATCCAGTAATAGGCAAAAAGAAAAAACTTAATTACTTAAGTTAGAAATTATCTTCCAGCGTTCAAAAACAGGTAACACACAGTGTAAGCACAAGTCGGCTGCTGCCTGCAGGACCTGTCCCTTTGAAGTGCATCGCAGCTTGTGCCTGGACAAATGCTGCGTTCAAGGGTAACGGAAAATTTTTAATCACAACATAAGTAAACAGCAAAGTGGTATCCTGACAATATTCTATTATTGTAGCCACTTAATGTGATGTAATGTAATTGATAGAGTAAACAACACCAAGTAGTTTTATCCCTCCCTGAAACTATCTATGTTAGGAAGTTTCTGTACAAGCAGGCTGCTGGAAAATCACAACACAAAAAATAAGACAAACTCCTATGCAGATTTATCCCACACGCAGACTCTGCTCTTTTTAGGCTATAGGTTCAGTTCATGCCATTTTTATCTCTGCAACACTTCCAATATTCCCACCATTACTTAAAATATAATGAACTGTGTATGCTAATCGGCCTATTGTTACTGCAATAATAATAATACAGAACAGTAACACACCTTCCATACCTTACCTTATCCTTAAGTGTGTTGAAACCGGTTGAAACCGGAAAAAAGACCTCGCTTATGCCTCATTCTTGCTGTTAGGCTACTGTGGGAGTGTTTTCGTGCGAAAGGTTATAGCCATAGGGCAATGTTTGTTTCAAACACCGAAAAAAAAGTTTTTACGAGGGTATTTGAACGTACCACATTTTCAAAAAGCAGCAGCTGGCAGAGGGACATCCGCTGGTCACATGTGGATACAGATAATACACTAGTGTAAATAAAGGATGAAGGGTTGTTGCCATTAATTCTTCAATATTTTTTCTATACTTATTTATTAAAGTATTCTGAATGATATCCCATCTTCCAGTTTTATCATCTTATCTTAATTAAATCATGCTCTAGCTAAGATGATTAGTTGATTCATTTATTAGTTGACTCAGCAACAAATTCGATAAAAGATTAAATATTTAAGTTTTCTGTGCCAATAAACTCAACATGTTTGTGTTTTAACCAAGGCTTTCTGTGTGTTAATTACTTTACAAAGAAAAAAAATGCAATTTAATAAAACGCAAATCAATTTAATAATCACAAAGTGATTTATAATAAACATAATGTATATTATGTACAATAAATATATAATATACAATATAATCTAAAACAATTCAGGGCTCAAAACTAGATTTTGACAAGAGAATGGACATGAGATGGGCGACGGAGGGATCGATATTGTTGATATTGTACCTGTGGTACAAATTTCCAACTCATTTTCAATTATGAACTTAGAGAAACCCAAATGATATTGAGTAAACCTGGTGCTTTCCGGGGCCCCCCTGGAAGTCTATGACCTCTGTGCAGTTGACCCCTTTATCCGGTCGGTAATTCTGCCTTGATGAGCTGCGACCTGTTCACCTGCAGGAGGCACTAAACATTCACTCACTCCACACCAAGTCAAACCCTTTGCTCTGCTTACCATTTGACCCTTCACTGGTTCCCATGTAGAACTGAACATGAGTTGGAGTTAAATTCAATTACTGGGGTGGATCTAAAAAGCTATATTACACTTTTGTATGCGTCAGTGCCTAACATGAACTAATAAAGTTGAAAATATAATATTTGAGATCTACAATATTTGTCACAATGTATACTGGTCACTACTATCCAGGCTAGTTATCATGTGTCTCGGTGTGTACAAGACACACAGACACAAAAATAAAATCTACAATATATTGGAAAATTAGAACAGGTACAGGTCTTGTTGGTCCTTTGACAGAAAATTGTATGGGACTGGAATAGTCCTGAATGTTAAGCATGTCAAATATTTACCTTGCTTGGTCTGAGGCTCAAGAGCTGCAGGTTGGAGCCATGGAGGTTGACTGAGGAAGCTCATAATGGGGTGCAGGTGGCTGCTTCAGGGATGTGGACTCGGGTAAAGCCTGTCCTGGTCCTGTGCTTAAACCAGTCTATAGGAACTTGATGGCAACCAGGCTGAACATATTCCAGACCAAACTTCTCTACAGTGCCTCTGCTAGAAAGATGAAGAGCAGGATACTTCTCACCCCCCTGCACCTATTCCAAGACTGCATTGAGGTCTAGAATCAAAGCTGAAAGATAGCTGGAAGTCAAACACCTGGCTGCTTCAGATCCACCAGACATGGTAATTCTAGCTCGCCACCCCTGTCATCCCTTGAGTTTGAAACAGCTCTGAGGAAGCCCTTGTTCTAGTGACTCACTGAGCCTGATGGAAGTAGTAACCTTCATGCTGAGACGTCTCTCTGATGGGGATCCAAACAGGAACTTAAGCTCCTTTACCCTGAACATGGTTCAACTGCACCATTCCTCCATGCCTGTACAAGATCCCACCTTCCACCTTAGGATCACTAAGGCAACCACCCAGGATGTAAACCCACTGAATCTGCCATGCCTTCATCATAGAGGGATTAGAGAGAGGAACATCATTTGGGTTCAATGGCACAGGGTATTGGCGTCTTTAAAACCAATGCTGGTCTTCCTGATCCATCACAGAGAAGGCTACAGACAGGAACTTGACAAAAGAACTGCACAGGGGAGACGATGCTCTGACACACACTCACAGGGGAACCGCCTCATACAATGTCTGTGTTGTATTGGGATTTTGATACACGTGTTCAGCAGATTACCAGAGCTGGACTCAGCATCAATGGTAGCACTAGTTCAAGCATCCCATTTCAGATCCCCTCCTGCAAGAGATTCTTCCACCTTAAATGCTGCATAGCAATCCCTGAAAGAGAACATTAAGAAAAAAGTACACCCATGAATGTCAACGCAGTCATATCAATCACTAAAAATGATGAAATATTTTTGTGTGCAACATGAATTCAATATGGAACATGAACAGTAATGTAAATTGTAGTTATTGGAGGGTTAGGGTTACCTGTCAAACCACTACTATTGGGCCCTCTCCATCTTCAGTGATTTAGCGGCTAGCAAGTCCCTTGTACCGAGGCTTCAGTGACTTCTGTATCTCAGATTGCACCATCATCCATGAAAGGATCACCCAGTTTTCATTCATCACTGCATATGATGACATGGTCCCAGATGAAAAGGTGACCTTCCAGGAAACTGTGGTCTGAGCGGAAAGCCTGTCCGAAAGCACCCTGCAGCAGTTTTTTTGATGGCTCCCTCCTGGTGCTGGTAGTTATGTAGTAGACAGTGAGTCAGGTAGTGTGGAGACATATAAATCCCATTCCAGCCATCTGAATCACCATATTCTCCAAAGGGAGCTGTCTTGGTTTCCTGTCTAACTATGGGTTTCTGATTTACTTTCCTGCCTCCGCATACATGATGTTTTGGCAGCTGAGGATGTAGGCCAGGTTAGCACATATATATATATTTTTTTAGATACCACATCTCATAGGTGTAACACTGCAAGAGCACACCAGAATGACGCTCCACCCCTTTTTTTGTCCAAGAAATAGATTATTCACATTATCCAGTTGAAATTCATATACATTTTAAAGGGCTTGAAGATATAATCAGTACCTAAGTGAATATCATCAAGAGAGCTGATTCATTTTGAATAGACCAAACCCTAACCCTATGCTCACAGTTTTATAAGTTGAGTGCCGAAAGGTCACGTTTAGTGATTCGAATTAGCTTAGATGAGGTAACACCCAGCAGACAGTTAACAGCTAGGCACTGGGCTAATCAACTGTGAAGGCAACCACCTGTCACTTAAAGCGGCCACACCCCCAATTATGCATAACGTTAAGACTTGATAAAGTTTGAACAGGCAAATCAAAATTCAAATTTAAAATTCTAAATGCAGATAATATTTTTATTAAAAATAGATCTAAGATCATTTTCACACAAAACACAAAAAACATATAATTTCACTTTGCTAAAGGCCAATGTTGTGAAGGAAATCTGTCAAAAACACATTAACAAACTGTCAAAATGAATGCATTCTCCAATTGTACATTAACTTTACTTTTACATTGTGTAATTCATTAAAAAAATAACTGTAAAAAGAAGATAATGTTCTTGTTGAAGTATAAGATTTGTCTGCATACTTTAAAATCACTTTGAAATGGTGAAATTTTGCAGCAGTTGCCTGTAGCAACATTATAACAATATTTCAGAATACAAACTTAAATTACACCACCACTCATTGATTCTTTTTTAAATTTATTATTATTCACTCAACAACATACCATTTCTTTTGTGCAGCATATTACAAGAACTGCAATGGCTTTAAAATACTTACTTGGAAAACTTAACACTACCTTTAAAACTGACAAATCTCTAAAATGTTTTTTTCTGTGGGAACAACAGTTGTTATTCTCTGCCCCTGAAAGAAATACTATGGCCTCCAAGATAAATAATAAATATATTTATATATTAAATTTATATATTTAAATAATACATTGGTCTGTGTTTAGCAGCAATGTGTTATTATTGTGTTTGGTTAAAAAAACTTTTTTTTTTTAAAAGTAACTTTTATTTGTATGTGTAAATGTAATGTAGGCTTTTCGACCTTATTCTCTTATACTTGTTTGGATGTTGACCACAAATCTGCTGTGAAAAAGATAAATACAGTTGACTTCTTTTTTTTGCCCAAAGTTTCCAGAGACCTGAAGATTAACTGAGGACTAAATGTGCTCTTTGTGTTTCGTAATGCATGATTGTACTAATTCTTTACGGTCATATCCCAGAAGTGATGAAGTGAGGATGATTTAACCAGGCTTTAGCAACACATTACCAGGAGTGGATTTCTTAAATACATAAAAAAGTTGATCCTCTGCTGTTAATTACTTGAATATGCTGTTGCACATACTGTTGAGTATATGGCAGAAGCATATGATGAGATGTTTAAGAGGATTATTGCCCCAGATTGTTTAGAATTAAACACATTTACTGCAAGACATGACTCCTGTGTGTGACACAAAATAATTTGCAACATTAATCCCATCACCAACATTAGTCTCATTTTGGGGCTAAAATGATCTTCGACCATGAAGTTATGATCAGACTAAGATTGTCTCAGGTTTTAGGAAATGGGGCTTTGGTCTGCAACTACCTGGCTAGTAACACTCACCAAGAGTCATACACAGCTGCTTTTGAACTAGACTTAGACCATGAGATGTCTAACACTGTAGCATTACTATGCTGTCAAAGGATACAATTCATTGGTTACCTGCTAAATGATGGACAAACTTGGACTGAAAGATGAAACATGTTTAGAAAGACAGTTGTAAATGCTGAGTGTTTTTTGCAGAGGGGTGACTGAGGATTTGTCCTGTTGAGATGAGAGGCTTGGCGTTACTGCTGCAGGGAGGAGCTGCGCAGTCAGGGAGCAGGATGACCACTTCATCACTACAGGAGAGGGAAAAGAGGGATTTTAACGAATCAGCTCAGATCATACATCACTGAGCTGCTGGAGCACAGAAAAATGTATAGCACCACAATTCCTCCTGACTCACACACACTATGCATTTAACTGGGCCAGTGAGGGGACATCTCAGCTTATCACCTCCACAGTGATAGTCTAACTTCTACAATCTGATATTGTTTTTATATTTCAATTTGTGCAGCAGCTGCATCTGCAAGTGTTTAAGTAGCATGGATACACTGCATAACAAGGCTAATGTTAGCTTCATAGGCTTCATAAGGTAGTGTACAACCCAAAAATGTAATGTGTACAATAAGTAAGATGACAATACCAAAGTGCTTATTTAATTTTTTGCTGTGCAAGTGACAACAGCACAGTTGACTGAGGTTTATTACAAAAAGGATTCGTCTATCTGAACTGCTGACTACAGATGGCAAAGGAAAAGTGCATGTAAACTCATCAGTTTTACCAACAAAGGACCAGGAAAAATATCAGTACAGGTTGGCAAATTGACAAACCCTCAACCTGGCCATTCCTAGCCCTGTGTCTTCACTACTACACCATCCACTCTGTTCTACCACCATGGTGAGCAACCCATCAGTTCATACTAGAGTGCTTATTTACTAATCAGTAAATTTGGAAGGGGGAATAAAATAAAACTCTTTAGGCTACCTAAACAACAATCAGTGATCCATTGGTGTGGCCTGCCCCTGCTTCTTTACTGACTGGGTGATTACAGTTCAGATTTAGTGGCTGTGAAAACCACAGGGCGCAAATTATCATTTAAGACAAGACAGCAGTTCATGAGAATATAGAGCCTCATTTTTTCATCACCTTTTACCTCTTAAAAAAAACTTTTTTTACAATACGCAATTGTAAGGTGACGAAGTTTGACATGTGATATTCTTCCCAACAGGTGTCAAAGAGGACAGATTTATTCGTTCTTATTTGACACATTTAAGTGATTTTAAATAATTCACCAAATCAATCCTAAACAAAAAAAAAGTGAGTTTAATGCCTTTCCACTTCGTTGTATGAATATGGCATTTATAACTGTACACACACCCTAAGCATATTTTAAAATAAGGTTGGCAAAATTGTGTATTTTCGCCCAACAGGACCGTGCAACTTGCTGGGGCTCCAACCAGGAAATGGTGGAGAGGATGCTAGAGCAGAGACAGGCCATCAATATAATCCTTGCAGGTGACTGTAAAGCCAATGTGAGCATCAAATTCTGTCCAGCGAGAATTACATCACAGCATCATCTCTACTTCCTGTCCTGCAAAGAACATGTAAAGCACTGTCGCACTCAATAATTGCCAATTTTCTTTAAATTTTCTTTTTTTCATTTTGAAAAGCCTGATGACTTTTACTGTTTATGTTTCATTATGCTTCCATGTGGAATGCTCGGTTTGTTTATTCATTTCTTATTTATTTGGTTCCATAGTGTTAGCTCTTTTTTTTTTACTATGTATATTATATAAAACTGTATAGTTATTGGTAATACCAGTTTTGTTAGGTTATGAGTTTATTACCTGGTGGGATAATTTCCACACCATAGCATCATAAATTGTAAAAGATTTTTCAATGAAAATAAGGACAAGAAATGTTTACCCACAGCTCCGCAGATATTGCTTGGTAGGAGAGATACTCAGCATCGCTCTGTCAGCTCTTCATCTTCATCCATTACTGTGAGGCAAACACAAAAGAATTACAACAGTCCAAAAAATATGTCTTGACTAGTACTTAGGTTTGTATGAATAAAGTCACCACTGAAATTATCTTATAAGTTTCCCCCTTTGGTATACTAAAATACTCTGCTTCCACATCAATACTCATATGTGGCTTTAGCAGGTGCATGTGAGGCATGCGTCATCAGAAAGGAGACAAAGATGGTGCTGCTTCTTAAGCAGGTATTTTTGTAGCTTGTGCATCTTTGTCCCTAGAACACAGCTTTACTTAAGTACAAAGGCTGCATGTCCCTGCTGTCCCAAATCTCTCGCACAGGTGTTGTTGGCACGAGAGCCAGAAACATCCAGCTGGTCGTCCTCTGATCCTGCTGCTGTTGTAGAAACTGGCTTTTTTTAACTCATAGTTAAGGAGAGACTGGATTTCTTTAAAGCTGAGGACATAACTCACAACTCAGTGACAGTGTTCTTGCTGTGCCCCGCCAAAAAGACTCCTGCAGCCTCCTCTTTTTGCTGATTCTTGATTAGGTAGATGGTATACCCCATATCATTCTCAAGGAGCAAGCGGAACATCTCCTTGTATTTTCCAAAATGCAGAATATATTCTCCAGGCAGCTGTTTTGTCTGAGTTGTCCCCTCCACTCTGACAGACCACAGTGAGGGCAACTTGTCGGACCAGCTCTTACTTCATGGGTGCAGTCCTGTGCTGTCGAGACAGGTTGGCTTTACCAGTCTGGTTGCATCAGTCAAATAATGTTAGTGTTTTTATACATTATAGATAGGCAATGTTAACCCAGCAGATGTTGATAGATATGGGCCCAATGGGGAGCAGGAATTAGGAAGTCTAAATAAATATCACAAGCAGCCCTTTTACTGTCACCATATAGTCACTGAATCTATCTGTTTGCTCCTACAGACTCCATACTGACATCCATTTAACAATATATAGAAACGACTGTGATTTCGCAAAATAAAGCAATGACATGAGGTATATAGACCCCTCAGAGACATGAGCATTCACCCATTGTCATTCAAATGAAGCATGTTCATTCATTATTTTTGTGATGCTTGTATCACATCTAGAGTATAACTAAAGTTAACAAGCTAACAGCTAGCAGTTAACACTACATTATAAATTAACGTTAACGTTAACTTACGTACACGTAAGGAACCCAGGCTGATTCCCGCGCATTATCAAAACAAAAACGTGGATAAACCCACATTAACGCTAACTTTAAAATGAATAATGGTTACTTTAGAATGTAAGTTATCAGTATCATCGACACAATAAACTCCCTAACCACGACTAACTTTATAGCGTTAACTTATCTAAGAAAACTGTACAGAAAGCACAGATAAAATATAATTCTGTTTCTTTGTGTATTTTTTCATTCATCAAACATAACTTACCTGTTACTAATATCCACACTGTAAAGATGTAGCAGGTATTAAGTTTGTCAATCCAAAATCCAGTTAATATAATATAGCTGATTAGATCCGCATCCAGTAAATGAACTTTATTCACACAATTTATGACGTTTATAACAAATAAAATTTGATGAAAACCGTTCAGAATTTATTGACTTACAGTCTAATTTGTAGTTTGCCTCTCTCTATTTGTTTACCGGGGGGTCTTGAACGCTCCAATATGGCGACCGCGCAGGCGCATAGCAGCGACACAGAGCAGCGTCCAATGAGGTAGCTAGGTTTCCGCAGTCATTGGGAAAACATGGCTTCACACACAAGCAAGGCACTTCTGTGCCTAGGTCGAATAAATGTTCGTGGTCTCGGACTTCACAAATCAATAAGCAGGGTCACGTACGCGACGGCTTTGTCCACAAATTCTTCTGCTGGAAATACAGGTGAGTTTTATTGTCGCTGTACAATAGTTCACACTACCTGACCAGAAGCACAGCTGCACGCTAAGCTAACTGAAATGCTGTTAGCCACCTCCTGTCCTTTGACAGGGATGCACCAATAAAGTGTCTTCCCAGACTTGGACTAGTTTCATATCAAATAATCTTATGTTTATTCTCTTGTTTAATCATTTGATTGTTTGAGGAAAAACATTATAATCGATTACAATTTTAAAGCTCAAGGTGATGGTATCAAATTCACTGATTTCTTTCAAATGCTCTTGTTTAAAAAGATGGAATAAGAGGTAGTGTGAAAACTAACTTGATGACAGTTTAATGACAAAAAATCAATTTATTTTCCATCAATTAAACAGAGGTGCTACATCATACAGTAGACACCTGTCGATACACCATACATACATTGTTTATCAGTAAGTGTATTGTTGAATGTAAAAATAATCACAAACAAAATAAATATAATAAATACAAAATCTGCACTTGATGTATAGTATTTGTGTGGTGATAAAGGTGTCCTTTGTCTTATGGCAGTGTTAGCAGTGTGAAATGAAATGCTATGACATTTTCACATAAAAAAAAAAGTGTTTGTGTGGCTAAATTGGTATTGTTATGAATTTTAGGCCCTCCTAATAAAGGCGGTAGAGGAACCTTCACCAAAAAAGCCAGGAGAGAGGTAAGTGTACTGTATTTGTGTCTGTTTTTAAGGGTAAATATAACAAGATGCACACATTTTCTGATGAAACGGGAAACTGATTAAGACCTTTCATAAAATGACTGGAACGGATGATGTTATACATAAATGGAGTTTGCCATTGATAAAGCTGTCTCTTTCATCCGTGCTTTGGGGGACCAGGTAGGGGAGCCCAGGACAGAAAAGATGCCGGTGGATCAGGACTGGACTGCAGTTTATCCAGCAGCAGCACCCTTTAAACCGAATGCTGTCCCCCTACCTGTGAGGATGGGCTACCCTGTGAAGGGAGGCGTTCCTCCAGAGAAGCAAGGCAACCTGGAGTTGATCAAGGTCAGACCTCATAAGTTACTTTGGACCATATGATGAGGATTAATGGTGAACAGACAGGGCTGGTTACAGTTTTAGAGATTAAAGAAGAAACAAGAAAAACAGGTGATTACTTACTCAAATAACAATGATAAATGTGCACTAAGTTCTCGTTAGGTCTACAAATGCTTGTGTATTAGGATGCTGTGCATCCATTGAATTAAGTTGTAGGGCTATTTGCACATTGTTCAAAGTGATTACGTTCTTCTATAGTTGGCTGTGGGCTTTATCTGTATGTGAGCCATCTGTATATCTTAGCATTTACCCCCCAGCATTCATTGTAACCAGCAAGCCAGGGAGCGCTCTTTGCTCTGCTGCATGGCTCTGATGGCCGTGTCTCTGTGCCCGGATTACTGAGCTGCTGTGTCCAAACACCAGCTGCTCCATCTGGACTTGAGCCACTTGCAGATCCACTACTCTCACCCGCCACAGCTGGAACTGTGCCGTGCAGACTAACTGTATTAGTGTCAGTCATTCGCTCTGCTACGAAGGGCTAAACCACTGCAATCACTACATATATTTGCATGAAATATATGTACATTGTTTTTTTTTTTAATCATAACTCATAGATGTTGTGCTTTTGTCCATACACAAGCCAATAATGGGACTTATGACAAGTTTATTTTGACGTTGTTATAGAATAGAATCTATTATATAACCATATGTATTATATAATATCCTTTACTCAAAGGATGAAAAGGATAGATATTTGGTTAGCTTGCCCTTTTAAAAACAGTAAACTCTGAAAGCCAGCATTAAATAATTTTGGTGGACTGCCGCAGTGTGTTTTGCTTACGCTTTCTGGGATTGATTCTCAGATGTTAAAGCTGCTGCATATTTTCATGTTTCTGTCCCATTCTCTTTCAGATACCAAACTTTCTGCATTTGACACCAGCAGCCATAAAGAAACACTGTGAAGCTCTGAAACGTAAGTTCTTCATTTAAGTCTTTTTATGTATGCTGTGGCGTTAGTCAGCAGCAGTTGTAGTATGATATTATGGACTTTTAAATTAATTAAATGTTATTTAAATTGTCTTTCTATACCATCAGCATTCTGTACAGAGTGGCCGTCTGTCTTGAACACTGATGCCAAATGTGATGAGCACTTCCCTCTTAAAATAACAAGCACCGACTATGTGTCTGCTGGCCCGTCTGTCAGAAACTCTTCAGCTCGTGTTGTTCATCTAAAAGTGAGTTTCCCTGCTGTTCCATTTTTTCTTGAATTGAGACTTGAATTTTTTACTTGATGATATTGACTTTTAAATGGGTTCTGTCAATGTACAGGAAGTCAAGTGTGGAGAAACCCGACATGTAAAATGAAATTAGAGATTTACAGAGATGCGTAATCACTGGCTGACATCATGTCCCTGTGACTTATCCTGGAGAGACGCTCATTGTCTGTTGACCTCAAACCTAAGAAATTTTGCCATCAAGTCTACAGAGATTAGTGCTGCAGAATTATTTTACATATAAGCATGTGCTGGGGCTCAGTTGTTGTTTTGTTTTAGTTCTTAATTCTTAGGTTTTTTTTTTAATAGTTTCATATTTTCACAAAAAGAAGTACCAAAACATTTTGCTAGTGACATATTTGTTGAGACATTTTAATATTCCTCTTAATCCCCACCACCACCACCACTAATCCACAGATATGCAGTCCTCCCCACAGACCAGAGTCATTCATGTAAACACTTCAAAACATGTAACAACCACAGTCCATAACAAAGAAGAAACACACTAAAGATCCATCTGACAACTTAGACAAAGTGGTATATGTTTACAAACAATATAACAGACCTAGAAAATGGCAAGTAAATTCAGAGATTCTCCACATCAGTCATAAACAAGGTGTTGACCTTGTTTTTCAAAAAAATATTTTCTTAATGGCTGAAAAGTCCATCATTTGGCTGGACTATGGCAAAAAATTTTTTAAAGTTTAGTATTGTTCTCTGTTGCATATATTGTTTTCCATATCTGAATAATATTTCTGTTTCTTGGATCTGGCTACATCATATGGATTTTATCACTCTAAAAAATGTCAAGAGAAACCCTGTCTTACAACCCAGATACTCAGGAACTTAAACTGTCTTTTGTAAAAGGTGGAAATGTGCCATTTTTTACCATTAATCACCAGCCATCTGCTCCACTGACACTTTGTCTTAGATTATATCAGCAAGGTAGGAATTATTCAAACATTAATCCTAGTGGATTAAGCAGGGAGATAGATTGGAGAGCTAATCTCTCACAGTTAGGTTCCAAGTACAGAATAAGTGGAACAAACCCCCATTTTCACTTTAATAAAAATTGAGTCAGAGTTTGAATGAGGAGCATACACAGTAAGTTTGCCTTTAGTTCTTCTGATGTTTATTTAGACAGGGTTAGAAACAAAATCCGTGGCAGGGATTGATCCGGAAACAGACGTGGCTCAAAAGGAAACAGACTTTAATGCTGTCTCTGTGCATGTTTGTCGAGCCACTTCCAACTGATTTCACCTTTGTGTTGTCAGTACATAAGGTCTAGTACACAGAACACGTGCACACATGAACCTTGTATTACCTATAAATGCACTTTTGTTGCATTGTATAAATTACATAAATCAGAGCCATGAAAGAGAATGTAATCAAGGAATAATCTCTGTTGTTTTCCATCTATCATCTCTGCAAGGGGCTTAGAGGTTATTCTGGGACACAGCATACATGCTGTGATTTCATCTGTAAAAAGTATAGCATTTTAATCAACACAGTGAAAGCTCTGTGCAGGTAAAAATTCAAACATTGTTCTTTGTTTGCGTATTTAAAGAGATAGGGATACAGCCGAGAGAGACGGTTTACGATGAAATCACATGTGCACTAATCTTTTTGTCTATTTATCTTTACATTCTGATAATGTATCCATCCCAAAAGGCTTATGTAGAAAACTGCTGCTTAAACGATTTCATATTATTTGTGTTTCTCAAACGATAATCTTTGGTGTCATTGCCCACAAAGGTAAAGCTGTCCAGTTTGAATCTGGATGACCATGCACGCAAGAAAATGCTGAAACTTGTTGGGGACAGATACTGCAAAAAAACTGATGTCCTCACCATCAAAACTGAAAGGTAGACACTGCTTCTTTAATAGTCTAGTATACATAATAATAAAGTGAGGAAATAAAAAACAATTTTGTCTTTTCCTCCCTCTCTGTACAAGCTGCCCACTGAGACGACAGAATTACGACTATGCCATGTACCTGGTGACCGTCCTTTACCACGAGTCTTGGGTGAGTAAGAAATATTTGTTTTTCTTCAGCTCTGTCCGCCACTTTGTGTGTTAACTGAAGAGCGAGCACACAAATGCAACCCTAAGAGTGACCGGGGAGGGAAAAATAAGCTCCTCGCCAAAATTAAGAAGCAGCAATTGTCACAGATTAATCGAGTATTAACAAAATGCCAGTTTAGTCTACATGTCACTCAGTTTCAGCCAGGCAATTCAACAGATCCATCTTCAGCCCCTACCCGACCCCTAACCAGCTCTACCAGGTTTTAGCTCAGACAGCTGTGTCTGTCGGTCTCCTGTGAATTTGGCCTTCTCCTCAGTCGCTCTTCTTGTTTACTGACCTTTCATCCTCTTTCAACAAGTATCCATTCATTTAAATGCCGTTTGCGCTCTGGCATTACTTGTACTGATGACCTGCTGTCACTTTCCTTCAGTGTGTTTATCTTTTTTGAGAGGTTCGTTTGAGATCAGATGCAAGGATAATGGCTGATCTCATGTATTGCAGCAACTGTATTTTGTAGTGTAATTCATGGCCAAGCTGTAATGTTTAAGGGTGGTGTTAGCATCAGTGCATTTCTGCATTTTTTTAGGGCAATTTTGTGAAATATTTTTATTCCTTCATCTGCATCTTTGGTGACATTTACGTCCTGCTAGCGCCATGGCACAGTACCTTTTAACAGGGGAATTCTTGTCCATCTTGCTCTGTGATCTGAGAGACTGGGCCCATTAGGGAGGTATCGGAGTTGAATGGGCAAAAGGATGGCAAACAGCAGCATTGTCCAGCTGACATTTCCCCACAGATAAGGAGAAAACAGACTCCCCCTATCAGGTGTTGACCCTGATACTCATTTGCATTAAGCCAACCATGCCACATCAGAGAAGTCTGCCACCGGGTCATTAGCCCAGGCGCTGATCGCATGAATGTGCAGCCAGCCACATAAAAGAAAATGACTCCTCATATTGTGCAACCTCTGCCTTTAGGAGCTTTTCCCATCACGGCTTAGTCACATTAAAAGAAAATCTCTCAGTTGGGAAAGGTGTCCGAGCCAGGAGGCAGAACACTGTCCGCTGCCCTTTTGGACACACAATGGAAGGCACAGTGCTTGTCCAGCAGGCTTGTGGAAGCTGTGAGAGTGGCGTAGCGTTCAGGTCGTAACGCTATCCCACAAAGAGACCGATTGTTCGCAGCCACCGAGGTGATTTTATCTCCCCACTGAGAGAGACGGAGCTTCCCTGCTAATTCCAGTGTGTGCTAATCCAGGCCAGTGCTGGGGCTGACTGCTCAAAGCTGCCTCTTATCGTGGGGGAACGTTTACCACTAGAGGCCTTCGTGCCTAACACCTGTCCCTTTTCCCCCCAACTGAAAATCAAAACGCTATTTGACAGGTACATAAACTCAACCGAGAAAACAGGTGGCTATTTGTCTCGTGCCACATTATCAGATATCATGTCTAATGACTAAACTACTTTGATGAATGGATTTCCCTTGTAAAATCAAACGTTATAACCTCATTGTGAGCGGATAATGCAGATCCTTCATTTCAGCGAGACACACTGCAAATGTTTTGATCTAAAACCAAAACTACTCAGCTCAGTAAGTTTTCATGATTTCAAAGAAAGCTACTGATCTATCCCCAAGTATAGATACCAACTCACTAGGACCTGGACTCGATCCAGATGGGATGTTATGTGGATCAGATATGTATAACAGTAATGATGGTCATTAACCTCAAACACCTGGAGAGCTGCAGAGCTGAGGCTCTGTCGCTGCCCTGCTTTAAGCTGCTGCACACTGGAGCCTATTGTTCTCCAGGGAATGTGATGACAGCTAGACAGGCAGCGGACAGAACGCTACATATGGAGAAATACTATCTCTGTGAGAGGAGCATCAAAGACGGGGTGAGGGGTGGCCAAGGACCTTCATATTTTACATCTGCTGCCATACTGTGTTCCAAGCTAGAGGCCTAGCTTGGACCTCAATTGAATACTATAAACGTGCTTCTTAATATCTTTTAAGTTGCTACAAATACATAACATAAAAATAAAACTGTATATAATAAAACATACACAGCTCTTAAACCCAATGCTATGGACAGCCCTGTTTTCAGTCAAGTTGAGTCAATGTTCCATCTGTATGCGAAGTTGACAGATGCTCTGTTTTTCTCATTCTTCAGAAAACAGAAGCCTGGGAGGCGGAGAAGACTGTTGCAGACATGGAGGAATATAGCTGGGAGGACAGCCCGTCCCAAAAGAATATCTTGGATATGCTAGTGCGCATGAAAACGGCCGGGGAAGGAGAAGACGAGGAAGTGCGAGAGCAGCTGCTGGGAAGAAGTGAGGTGCAGGAGTATAAGGACTCAGTCACAAGGCTGAAGAACGAAGGAGAGAACGAGAGCACCATGCTTCAGTACAAGGAGGCTGTCAAGAAAGTACTCAACCTGTGATCCGGCTTAATGTAAAAATGTATTTACATGAAGACAGTGACCAAGAGCAACAGGGGCCTGTAATGGGATCTACATAAACGGACTCCGTCTACATACCAGTAACACAAACGAGATCAGTGTAGATAATTACAGCCTCATGAGTCCCAACTAATGTATTTATTTTCTAAAATAGATCTGCTGTCATATCAGGTGTGTGATCTTTCTTCTTGTCTAATACAGAAATAAAAGTCTGATGTATTCTATTGTCAATCAGTGTTCTGTCTTGATGTTGTATGAAGTTCATGTGAATGATGGGTAAAGCTTTTATTTTTTTTTTTTTTTAAAAGCTCCTTTCAGTCGGTTGCTGGCTCAGCTTGAGCTCCAATCCCACTCTGGTCACTATCAGGTCGAGGAGCGGCACCACAGTGAAAGGATGCTTTCAGCAGCAGGCTCTTGAAAAGCGCCTCACCCTTCTTAAAGAGTTTTGGTCTGTGGTCCGTGTACTTTTAGGTCAGAAGAAACCCAATGCACTGAGATGTCCTCAACTGTGGGAGGGTTAAACACTGAAGACCACAAAGCAAAAAGGAATCCTCTTTCAGCTCCACAAAGGACAACACATTGTTGACAATCTGAACAAACCTTGAATTGTAGCAGTTTTTGTTTTTTTGTTTTTTTTTTTGCTTGGAAGCGCCCAAGTCCCACTTAAGACCAGTGCAGACAACTGGCAAATGTCCTCGAGGTTTGGCATCAACATCAGTTTAAACTCATTGAAGCACATCAAAATATAGGTCAGCCAAATGTACACTATATATCGTCTTTCTCGAGGCAAATTGCTGTGGTCAAATACATTGGCTGAATTTGGATCATCTGTCAGAAGTCATCAAGTCACAAGTGAAACCAAAATCATGGTAACGGTGTTTTGATAATCTCATCTAAGCCATAAAATACCTCTGCCTGTTCAGTTTAAATATACAGTATTTCTGCCTCAATGCATCAGTTGACAGCAACTACATTTCCATCCCTATCTGTTTCAAATAAAGCAATATGAAGATATATCTTTGCTATTTGAAGAAACCAGTATGTAAAAATGTGTTTTAGAAAAATATAACAGTAAAAATGACTTATCAAATGTCTTTTCATCCTGGATTCATTCATTAAAACGCTGCTGTAAACAAAAGAGAAATGTCGGTTCAGTGTTTATTTCTCTTGGCTTCTCTTTCAGGAACTCTCTCTGACCAGCACGTACTTTATGAGACGCATGGAGCCTCTCTTCCCTCGCCATGATGTTCGGTAGCGTCCCATCCTTTTCCTCTGACCTCTCCAGCTCACCACCAGCAGGATGGAGCAACAGCAGCTCAGCAGCACTGTGATACAGATGGCCACTGCAACCAGCAAGGTGTGAGCGGCTACGTGCCACCCAGGTCCCAACCCCCCTAAAGTGTCCTCCCCGCTGACTCCCTGACCTCCCTCAGCTCCTGCAGTGTGGTTCCTCCCCAGGCTGCCCTCGGTGTCATTGGGGTATTGCTTGCTGCTCTCTGTGTTACCCATAAGGGCTGTGGAGGTTGGAGGGCTGGTGGTCGATTGAGAGAAGGTGGTGATGTGCCGCTGGATAGGGGTGAACGTGGAGGGCTGTGCAGTTGTGGTAGAAAAGACAGGAGTGGTGGCTGTGGATGAGTGAGGTGTAGTAAAGCTGGGCGCAGGAGAAACGGAGGAGGTGGTCGGGGCTGTTGTTTGTGCATGGTTCCCCAGGACTGTCAGAGGAGCAGATGGAGTGGAAGAAAATGTGGCTGTAGTTGTGGAAACGGTTGCAGGCTGACTGGTGCTCGGCAGCGTAGTGGCAGCAGCGGTTGTGAACGCTCTGCTTGTTGTGGTGGGGGGTTTAACAGTCGGTGCAGAGGTCAGAGGCAGGACAGCGGGTGGAGGTGGATGTATGAACTGGCGTTTGTCTGAGGGCAGTGGCTCTGAGGCGTTGACTCGACCGTAGTGGTGGGGTAACACGCGCACATTGGAGGTGAAGTATTTTCCAAACACCAGCAGGTCAGGATCCACCCCTGAGACATGAAGAGATTTATGAGTGTCATTTTAATTTTTATCATGAATATTAATTATGAATAATCAATCAATTTTTACTTTTCTAAAAAAATTTTGTTTTTAACTTTGAATAAACAAATAATTTAAAAAAACAGCTTTTGCTATTATTACTAGTAGTAGTAATAGTAGGGGTGGTGGGTCTTACTTTACCTGGGAAAGTACTACCAATAAATCTCAATTAAGTTAAAGTATTTGTAGAAAAATGTACTTGAAGTATCAGAAGTAAAAGTACTTGAGATGCACAAAAAAATCGACCAATATTATATATCATATTATGTCATTGTCACTGATGCCTTTTTGTATCAGTAGCATTTAATTGTAGTTGGTCAAAGTTGTGATAATTTTAACTACTGCTGGGTAATAACATATTTTATAGGATGAAAACATGTGTTTTGTTTGCAAAATGTCAATCTGCAAACTAACAATAACTGTAGTTGTTAAATAAATGTAGGGCAGTGAAAAGTAAAGTATTTCCCTCTGCAATGCAGTGGAAATAAAAGTATAAAAGGGCAGATAATAGGAATACTCAAGCCAACTACAAGTACCTCAAGATAGTAGGCATACTTAAGTCATCCATTAAATGTACCAGTTAGTTTACTTCCCGCTACAACTAGGGTCTAGAGGTAGTAATATAGAATTGATATGCTTCGAATCTGGACATAAATTAACCAACAGGAGGGAGTTTGATTGGAAGGTGAAGATGCGGTATTTTAACACCCCATCTATCACTTCTTAATATAGTAACACATCTGATTTATGCTGGAGGAACCGTGGGAAAGTGGGTGATTTTACTCATATATTTTGGGATTGCCCTAAAATCCTAGATTTTTGGAAATCTGTTCAAAGGGAATTAAGAGGAGTTCTGGGTATCAACCTACATCTTGATCCATCCTCATATATACTATAATACCTGAAGATCTGATGGACAATGAATGCAGCTGCTGAGAGTCTTGCTCCTAATAGCAAAGAAAACCATCACAACCTCTTGGTTGAAACCACAACCCCCCAATATAAAACAATAGAGAGAGTAAGGAAGGTGACCATTATGGAAAAAACTACAGCCAGACTACAACTGAAACTAGAAACATTTGAGAACAGATGGGAACCAATACTACAAAGGATATCAGGAATCTAAGCACCTCTGTTAATTTTAATTTATTTTCTTTATTTATTTTAATCATTTATCTCTTTTGAAATTATTTTTATTTATTTATTAATTTACTTTTATTATTTTTCTTTGTATATGCATATTTATTCTCAGTTGCAAACACTGTTTCTGAGTTGTAGAGTGCACTTATATGTATTAGACTACACAGGAAGAAGTTTGAGTATTGAACAAATAGTCTTTATATGTATGTAAAATGTCAAGACTTATACAGGTGTTATTGTGTGTATGTGGATTATTTGAATGGGCTGTGACTGAGATGAATATGATAATATGATTTTATGTACATCTTCATGTATTTCAACTGTGTGGAATAAATAATAAGTAAAAAAAAAAAGAAAATATGATATGCTTTTTGCAGTCAAATATAAGAGACCTCGAGTGTGTAGCAGGCTCTGGTTTTAGTTGATATGCACATAAGGTGTTGTATTATACAATCTTAGGGAGTATATATATATATTTGAATTAGAGTACTGAAAAAAAAAAACCTTCAGCATGTTATTACTGGTTGGACAGTGGTGACTTACCCTTTGTGATATTGTACAGAACAACGTTGCCTCTGTGACTGAGGATGCAGCTCTCCAGTGTTGGGCAGTGCAGGTGGACGCAGTTGACGTTTTCTTGAGTAGTATCATAGTGAAATATGGCCAGATTACAGGAAACTGTAGGAGGAAAGGTGGAGGGATAGTGTACCGTTACAAATGAAATGCACAGTTCAACATCTGTGCGTCTACTTCTCTAGTAAAGAAGCATTACTCACAGTTCCTCGTCAGGCAGCAGGTGCGGCTGCATTTCAGCGCCGTCTCCTCCTGGTAATACTTGAGAAGCTGCGCTCCTCTCCTCTGAGACTCCTCGATGTCGATGAAAATACCCGGGAAGCGTCGGATCCAGCAGTTCTTATAATAAGAGGTCGGTGAGCACCTCGACTCTGTGTGGCACACCACGCTCAAAACCGTCAGCAAACCCCATGTGACGTTCATTGCGCGTAATGTAAATCAGACCATGTTAAATTACGAAGCATCGACATTGTCTGGGAGGCTGATTGCTTGGAGATGACAGGCATGAAGTGGAGTTAGTGGTCTGGTTTTTACTGATACCAGTCTCTCTTCCCCAGGTGACTCAGAGCTACGCACCTGGAGGAGGTGGAGACCCAGCCGTGCGTAAAGTGTCCAGGCTGTGCCGCAGCATTTAGACACAGACACTCACTGAGCACTTTATTAGGAACACCACACTAATTCTGGGCAGTTGCTCTCAAAGCAGACTCAATTCTTCCACAAGATGTAAACATTCCTGCGAGATCCTGGTCCATGTTGACATGATTGCATCACATCATTTCTCATGTGTTCGACCATCCTCTGACCTCTCAACAAAGCATTTCTGTCCCGCTCAACTGCTGCTCACTCGATGTTTGTTTTGTTTTGTTTTTGTTTTGTCATTTGCACCATTCTGAGTAAAAACACTAGAGACCGTTGAATGTGGGGGGAAAAAAAGAGGAACACTCAAACCAATCCATGTGGCACTAACAATCATGCCACGGTCAAAGTCACTAGATCACATTTTGTGAACATTAACTGAAGCTCCTGACCTCATGCATTGCACTGCTGCCTCGTGATTGGTTGATTGTATAATCACACAAATATGCCTGTGTTCCCAATAAAGTGTTCAGTGAGTGTGGACCTGTTGAGCATTGTAAGAGGACACCTTTCAGACAGGTTGGTACCTACTACTACCTGCTTTAATAACAATATAAAACATAAGTATACTGTAAGAAATCTACAAAGCTGTAACAACGCAAGTCAATCATATTCATACAAGTGTGAGAATATTATATACAGGGCTGGACACAGAAGCACCTTAAAACACACAATAGGCTATAATATAATCAAATACAACATCACTGCAAGAAGTGTTTGTGAAAAACACATCACACAGGCTCACTCTGCAAATGGAGCTGCACAGTTACAATGTAAATTAGATTAAGGTTAAAAGGAAACTAGATTTGTTCTTTAGACTTTTAATCTAAAATCTCATTTAAGTTTCTAGACTGTAAATATAGCACAATGTGCAACTCAGTCATTATTTAGGCCTGCGGTTATTCTTGTTGCTGAGGTTTAGATGAATCTCCACAGTGCAGGTATTACCTCACAGCACCACATCACACCGTAAAGTAAAACTTGCTCTAGTTTCAGTAGGAACAAGGCTAAAAATACCGGTAACCTGTGTTCTCTGCAGGGGAAAACAAGCTGTGTGTTCTCAGCGAGGTCAGAAATCTGAGAGTGGATTGCCATAATTGTAGCAATCTGCCTGAATTCTTTCAAATGGGATTATCAGAATAAGCCTTTTGCTCCGTGGTTTTGGAGTCGCTGCATCTGTTGGGCTGTTTCTCTCACCCTTTGTGAGCTTGTCTCTCCTTCACAGTGCCACGTACTCAGTTTACACCTGGGAGTCAACGGCACCTCTTTGGGATAAAGAAGCTAAAGGAGTGCAAGGTGTACAGGCTACAACTTAAAACTCTGTATGACTATTTTAAATAGAAATTAACTGAAACTGAGAGGATACCATAGCATTTATCAGGTTTAATCGACAACAAAAACTTACTTCTGTGGTGTTAGATTCCATATCCTATGTTAACCTCTTAAAAATGGATAGTCTTTAATATTTTTTTACCAAAAGGGTTACACAACTCGCTAAAAAGTCTTTACTGAATGCATAAGGTACAGATGTTTTAACCCTTGTGGGTATAGTGGCCTTAGAAAAGCAGCTAAACCTTCTTATTAGTAAAGTATCTGGCCTGTGTCCCAGTTAGATTTTTTTTTTCATAGCAGTGGGAACTTTAAGCCAAAACTTATTTTTTGGTTTGGAACAGCCACAGGTGGATTAACATGGAAACTAGATCAGGAAACACAATTTGGTTTTCATGTAGTCAGTGTACCGTGTTACTCAACTCAGCCTGATGAGTTTCACCACGTTAAACTGAGGAGAGGAAAAATGTAATGATGTCTCAACACCACCAGATGGCAATGGTCACTTCCATTAAACAATCACTACTTATACTTATATATTTTTGCAATCAAGAAATCAATATACTTTTCATACTGAATTTAAACTGATACATTTACAGCTCCAACAGTTGTATTTGTCATTGCTACTTTCTATCCTTGTAAATGGAACGTCTTTAAGATCTGGACTGTCATACAAAATAAGCAACCCGAAGGAGTCACCTCGGACTGTGGGAACTGGAATTCATTTTTACTATGTTTTGGCATTGTGAAGACTAATAATTAACCGATCCCTCAGACTGAATAACAGATTAATCAATACTGAAAAAACTGTAACCTTTTTTTTGCTACTTACCTCTTAGGTCTTTGGAGCTGTATCACCACCATCTGCAATTAGTTGTAATTTTTTGCAGGTGCAGACAGCTCCTCTACTACCTTGTGCATTGCATTGTGGGAAACCACAAACATCACACTCAAAAATTCAAGCTGATTTCATATGGAGCCTGATATCTTTTGCTGTATTCACTTCTGTCAGCGCTCTGTCAGAGTGGAAAACCTGCTTTGCATTGGCATGTAGTGTGGAATTAGGAAGGAGCTAACATGATCCAGTTTGTCCAGTCTGCTATCTATCATCTCAGAGGCAGGCTGTTTTGTTAAACCATGTTTGGTTAGCCAAATTTATTCAGTGATCTGTTACCTCAGTGATGTCACCTGAAGACTGCCAAGATGTTTGAGGGTATCAGAAAACGTGAAAGATTTGCTCTGAGATATTTACAGGATGTACAAATTACATGTGTATAGATATGTATATAGAATAAAACCCTTCACATTGACTTATATATATCTGTAGGTTCACACAACATGTCGCAGTGTGTGGCCACAGTTTTCACAGAATTCAAAACTCGGCAACAGGGAGGAGTTATGTAAGAAACACTTGTATTTTCATCTGACACTTCAAGGCAGGTTACAGTTACAGACAGCTTCTGTAATCAGCTTACAGATCCAAATCTGGTTCAAGTTAGCAGTGTTATTATGTGCCTGTTGTTGTAGTCAGATAGTTTTCAATCAAAAACAGTAAGACAATACAAGAAACATATGACAACATCAAACAAAGTGAATACAATAGCTCTTTCTTTTAAATCATTTTAGCCTCTTTTTTTTTTCATAACTCTGTTTAGAGGAGATGGGTGTGGCACTGTACATAATTACTCAATTGCTCAAATAACACAAAAGATTGGCACCAAAAACAGTGATATCTTATGGATGTGCAAAGGAGGGATCTCAGTCTAATTTCAATTACTTTTCCCCATTGTTATTCATATTTAAGCCACTAGGTGGCGCGCTGCGGCAGCCAAACTCCTCTGTAGCAAACGTCTCCTGCACATGCATGTGTGTAAAAGAATCTAAATCAAAAACAAGCACTAATAAAATGAGATGAAAACACCACCAATGACAACTCTCTCATGCAGGTCTTGTTGGCTAGGTTTGGCTCCTTTGGTATAGAGACCACAGTGTGTCATGGTCCTTTTCTTCTTCTTCTTCTTCTTCTTGTCACTTTTCACACAAAGCCTCTTTCAGCTTCCACAGTCTCAAATCCAGCTCCTCCTCAGCAGTAGAAGTGTTCCTGGGCGCGCTGACAAAGCCAGTGTTTCTCTGGGCTCCTGACCGAGTTGTATGGTTTCAGCTCTAAGCTCACGGAGGAAGTAGTCCATTGTTTAGTGTTGTTGCTCACTGAGGTGCTACAGTGGGTCTATAGCAGGTAAGTTCCAACTGTGTGACTGTGTCAATCTTTCACTAGCCTGTAAATATGATGCTGTGCACCGTGCTCGCTAGTGGACACTTCAAAGACGTAGGCTACGCACAGCAGGGTCTCCAGTGTGTCCCTGTTAGTCACCACCTGTAGACAAACACAGAAGGGTCCGGATCAGTCACGCTGGGCTAAAATCCTACCAAACCTTTGTTACCCATGTTTTTAAAGTGACTCTACCACACATACAGCAATGTTACCGCTGATATTAATTTGATGTATTCACTCTCCCATTGAAATGTACACTGGGTCCTTTGCGGAGTGGAAGACCCTCTGATAGTATTCACACAATCATCAAGACAGTCTGCTGAAATCCAAACAAACTCTAATGGGATTGGGTAAGACAAACTGTAGAAGAGTTTTACAAAAGACAAAGTAAATACATTTATTCAGATAATGTGTAAAGACATCATGCGATCTCAGGATTGCAAGTTTTTTAAAACTGCTTTTATGTATTCCTTATGTAGTAGAAACCTCCATCATATCGGCAGTGCACGACATGATCAACCTATATTATTAATATAAATATAAATATTTAACATTAGTAAAATCCTAATATAAGTCCAACATTTGAGTTTAAATCACAGTTATTTAAGTTAGTTTAAAAATTAAGTTACAGAAAATAAAATAAATTAATTCTCGTTATTTACCACTCTATGCATGGTTTTGGTAGAGCCATGGCTTTCCAATGCCAAAGCATTATTACCATGATGTATGTTTATGTACGCCTTTAAATTGTATTCAAATGTTTAAAAAAAACAAAAAAAACAATGAATATCAAGCAAAAATAGAAGTATGTTGTCTATAAATCTAATGGCAGCAGCAAATGGTTCCACTTTTCTCAAACATAATGCAGTTACTTCTTTAACAGCAGCTGCTTTTCCATCATGATCCTTTACTTCTAAGATTGTTGTTCCTTTTAAACAATCACTACATAATCATACTTAAATGTTTGACATAGCCCTTCACCACATACATTATGTATATGAACATACTAGGCCAACAAATGTATTTATATAAGAAATTGACAATCACTAAAGGTGATAGTCTAGTAAAACACTACATAATAACAAAGTACTAACTAATAATGAATCATAAATTATACATGATCTCTCTCTCTCTCTCTCTGTTTTTCTATATGCAAGACTAGTTTGTATCTAAAACACAGGAGAAGTGTGGCAATGCAACAAGCATAAAACAAACACAACATCATTGATTCGTTATTGTAATTGCATTGCATTGAATACATAACTCGCTACATGAGGCATATTGATCCATTGTTCTCGGCCATGCAGTGCATGCATGCATCTGTTGTCTGCGTGTATGTGTGTGCATGTCTGTGTGTGTGTGTGTGTGTGTGTGTATGCACATCTGTTCATGGTTAATATGAGCTAAATCAGCCCATTGAGAAACCTAATGACATGCTGCCATGTAGTCGTCAGTGTGGGCTCAATATGGTCATTGTCCCTTGTCCAGTAGGAATGCAGCCACCAGTGGAAGGGACACCAATGTCTTTGAACCCTGGTATCGGGAACCACTTTGTTACTATGGTGACTCTAGTCACTTGGCTCTCTGAGGAGCACAGCGGCTCATTCAGAAAAGTCCATCCAGAAACAAAAAAATAATGTTTTAACTCTGCAAGAAACCATGAAAACATTACTGCTCACAGGCAGTTTAAAAAAAATGCTACCAGCTGTTAATGGTCTACCACACATAGGAAACATCACATCACAACTACGGTCATTTAAAGACAAAACAGTTTTCCTGTGTCACACTCTTTACAGCACTGGGATACCTGCAAAAAACATTCTTTGATTTGAAAGAAAGTACCTGCACACATACTGAACCTCCACGTGGCCCTGAGCGCTTTATCGCCCCAGCATAGCATGAATGGAATCACATGAATGATGAAGGACAATTAGTGTCCATGAGTGCGTTGCAGGCAATGAGTCATATCCAAATTCATTTCAAATCAGGACAACCTGTTTATGCTAACACAGTCTGCTCAAACCAGTAGTGAGTGTTGACATTCCTTAGTTTTCTTATACTGGCTCTATTCCTTCAATATGTCACAGAATACCTGAATATCTTATATGAAATAAAATCCCCAGCCTCTATGCACTCATATACTGTACACCGCTGATTCCTGTGTGTACCTGTAGAATAGTGAAGTTTTCCAGTACGCTGTTCATCATGTACTTCTCTGGCAGGTGTTTAAGCTTGTGGATGAAGTTGATCATGTATTCACATAACGGGGAGCGGTGGATCCGAAACATGTAGCGCCCATTCTCAAAACGTGCATACTCCGTCTAGAGAAACAGATGCAATATACTATAAAGGCATACAGTCCAATATATGAGAACAAACAGCATAGCATGTGGTATAGCGTGTGGAAGGAGAATTTAAAACACATTAAAGGATAAAATGTGAAATAATTTGGGGGAAAAAAACAGGGATACATCTTTCATTGAAAGCCAATTGGATACATTAGATATGAACATCTATGTGATAAGGTGCAATATGTGTAATATAATACACCTAATGCAGCATATGGCATGTCAGATATGACAATAAACATATTTCTCGTGAGGACCATAATCAAATGATGAAGCCATTAAATATCATCATGTGGCCTATTGAGGCAGATGGCTCTACCTAGGGAAGTGTGTGTATGTGTTTATATTGTACAATCCATCAGCACTGGGTGGGGGCAGGGCCACTATTGTGTCTAGTTAACGGGAAGCACAGCAGTTAGTCATGCAGGGGAGATTTGTGAACCACGTCAGTTTCCTGACCACAGATCAGCGCTGAGTGACTGGAATCCATCTGCACCAGTAGCACTTATTCACTCCCCTGGCTGATAAATATGGTTTTTGACGTGGTCATGAACTTTTAATGTGGAAATATCACTAATCTATCCAGCGATCAGTGATGCAAACTTCTTGAATTGTAGCCACATATACTGTAAAGGCTACTGTTGTTGATCATCCCCAAACGTTGGGTTTTCAACACAATGTGCTAGATCTAAGTGAGATCTAAAAAACAGATAAATTCATGAACTCAAACTATGAGGCTAGTTGCTGCATTTATGGGAAAATAACAGAAAAAAACAGCAAATAAAGCTTCCATTGTAATGATCTAATAGAATTAATTACTTTCTGTATTAATAATGGCTTGAACCCACTGAAAATTTAACTAATATTCATTGCCTTAGCTTTGATTCATTGATTCATTTTTTGCATCTTTTCAGGAGGAAATTCTAATTATGCGCTGTCATCTCTAAATCAAAACACAAATGACATAATATTTTTCATAAAAATATTGCAAAGGAGGACATTTTTTAGCCCTGAGCAGAATCTACATAACTCCCTGTCTGCTGTCAGGCCATTTAGGCACGGTGGTCACAGCTGGAATCGAAAGTTATGTGATGCCTACTGCCCCAAAAAGACTTTTTGTCTGTACACAGTTCTTAAAAAAATGAACAGCTGTAAAATGACTGACTAAATGTTTGTTCTGTTTGTGTCACAAACATTCTGAAATAAATCCATAATAAACAATAAAAATAAAGAACTTGACCTGTCAGGGCTAAGGATAATTAAGGGCCCTAAAAAGCCAAAGCCCAAGGAAGCCTTTTTCAGCCTGGTGAACAAAGCAAACAAAGTATCCAGTTCCCTTTATACATCCATGCTACGGCCTCAACAAGCTCAACCAATCACATGGTTAGGAAGGCAAAAAAAAAAGTGAGCTCAAAATAAAAAGGTGACCTCGTAAAAATGTGAAAGTGTGGGAGACAAAATTGGAATTTTGAAAAGAAAGTGAAAGGGACATGTGCCCCCTTGTCCCCAGGAAATTGAAAGCAGTAGCTGTAAGAGTACATTGTAAGGAAATGTTGCTGCTCTTTAGCTGGAAAAATAGTCATATTTCATAATGAATGCAGGGTAAATGCCTCATACTCTAGTTTAAGTTAACCCTTTAAAAAAAAAAAAAAAAAGATTCTTAATGACCCTTGATACCCCTGGTCTTACCTCCACTTTCTCCACCACCTGTTTGCCAAAGGAGCAGACTTTGGTGGATGAAGTGATAATCATGTTCTCAGAGCTCTCGTACTGGCTGGAAACACCGTAGAAGAAGCTGCTGTCATCCTGCAGGTTTACACTAAGATCCGCCTGGAGAGAAGACACATATGACACGTCAGTCTGACCCAGAAGGAACCACAGTTAGTTAGGCGTAGGTGTATGAGGATTCGCTGCTCCTCTCATGAAGACATCCCCCTTCTTTAACTGAAGACATGTGCTGAGCATCCAAAATCTTAAGGATATACAGTACCAGCTCCATAATCTACAGCAAAATATCAAGTCCTACTTCTCTGCTCATATGGATCTTAAAGGAACACGTGTGTGTCTGACAAAGACGCGTCGCAGAGTGTTACAGCTCAACAAAGCTTGCGAGTGATTCTCTGTAAAGCCAAGAGGCATCCAATGGCCAGATCCTTGTTGACCTAGTGTAACGCTGTCAAATCCAGCCCCAAGATTCCCAAGGTGCTGTGTATCTCTGACTGTGAGTGTGTGTTTTGTTCTATGTCGATTATACATAAGATACATACTGTAAGATTTTCATTCTTTGATCGAAGGTGAATTCAAGGGTCCATTTGAATAATAATCCACTGGAACTTTTCTGATCGAGCCAATGTTAGTTTCTACATAATTAAACAAATTTTTCATTCCTAAACGTGAGATTTAAATTGTAGTAAATAAAAAGAAAGGAAACAGGGCAATATCTGTGTACTGGACTTCCTATGCTGAATATACAACTCCACAAGTTAAATCTAAAAGTTTCTTTATCCTCAGATTCATATACCCTCTGATCCAGCCACTAGTTCAAGTTTGAATTGAGGCAGGTATAATCTGATTTTGGATCAGACTGCGGTGCCGTCTCCTCCATCAGACAGCTGGGCTGTTTTACCTTTTCCCCTGTCAGGCTCTTGTCTCCTAATGGGCCATTGAGACACCGCTCAGCCTCCTCTCATCTCTTCATCACCCGTTCATCTTCATCCCTGGCTCATGTAATTCCTCTATTTGTCTTCATCCCTGGGGCCTAGTGACCCTCCCCGAACCGCCATTCCCTGCTTCCCTAACAGCCTGCGAGGGAATTCATCCAATTACAATCAGCAGTGTGCAATTGGCTGATTAGATCATGGCGGGCAGGCTGGCTGTGTAACAATTTAGCAGAGCCAGCTCAAATCGGATTCCCTCGGCACTTCAAAGGCGTGAGACAATCCGTTAGGACAGGGCCACGGGCGCTGAGGGGGTGAGGAGGGAAGTGGGGAAAGGGACAGGGCAGCCAGCGGCCGACAGGGGGGTTTGCTGGAAATTCAATCTAGAATGCCATAGCTTTGGAGGTGGGCCAGCCGCCTGTCACCGTCACCATGCCAACCTGCGCCTCAGCACACCCCCGAGTCATGACCTGCCACGTGGCTGTGTCATTGCGGCGACATCAAATGGGCCCTTCCCATCTTTTACAATGGCGTAAATAAGGTTATCGTATTTTCAGATGTGTTGAGGATTTCATTTTGCTTATTTTCATGGCCGAGAGCATCTTTGCTGTTTTGTTTTTTTTTTCCAGCATGGGTGTTGAAATGCCCAGCTGTTTTGTAGCATTTCTGTGTTTTGTCATGGATGCCTTGAGAATTGGAGGACCCCCTTGGGATACAGTAAGATGAACAGACTGAGAGGGGACAGTGTTATGAGCTTGTTTTGCTCAAGCGTGGAGCTGCATGTGTTGTAACTGTTGACTCCACCACGCTCTGACATGAATCAACAGAGTAATATTTCACTGATGAATGACTTGTTGGTTACGTGCCACCCACCATTTCTCCTGCCATCCCTATCCCTTGTTCACACTGTCTGTGTCCCTATTTCTATCTCCTGCTCTTTATTGCTGTCTTGCTCTCTTTTTCTTTATGATATATGACAGGGCGACTCATCCCCTCCTTCCCCTCACCCCTGAATCAAATGCCATGGCTCGACCAGCTGCTCTTTCCAAGGACTGGAGAAGACTACTTGCAATATGGTGTCACTCACCAATGTCTTTTATCTGCCCACAATAAATAATGTGGCAGTCAAACATATGTGAAGGGTAATGCCACACATACAAAGCCATCTGGTGGCATAAGATTGCAAGACAGCACTTTGAACTTGACATTCGGTGGCACGTCAAACCACAGCAGTTTTATTATTCATCCGCTTTGCAAGTCACCAGTGGCCTTGACATAACACAGTTTTGATCAAGTGGATCACAATGGCAATCATGTCTCATAGTTGTGAAGATGATGGTTTCTTCATCATTCTTTTCTGAGGCGGCACAGTGTGTCTCCACTATCAACATCCAACCTCCAAAATCAAACCACGGTACCTAAAGGATCCAAACAACTTCTGAAAGCCCCGCAAAACACTGTGGACGACTTTGAGTCTAAAGGTGGTCCCCCGTGGGTTTGGACTCTGCTGTGGCAGGTCGATGCCGATCTGCCACAGCAGGAGAACCACTGTCCGCTGTGGTTTCCTCTGCCAGCAACAGCTCACCCCTTTGGGTGGATGTGTATGGGACCCCTGGGTCTGCGGTACATCTCTGTGCTATTGGAACAACCCTGTCAGTCCCTCTGTGTTGGGGGGGGGGGGGGGGGGGTTACAGTAGACAAAGAGAATGACAGGCATGATGCTTAGCCTAAGACAACCTCTCATGAGACGAGGCTCTCATGACTCTGAGATGCTGCACACGGTCAGACTGTACATCCCCTCTATGGTTACAAACACGAAAAGTTTGTTAAGGGCCATTAAAGTTCAGGCCAGACTGGATTGCCATTTCATTTCACTTCATTTATTCTATTCTATACCTGAACAAATCAGAGCTATGGATTGAGAAGTTTGGAGTTATAAAAGAAACGTACTTTCACTAACACTAATGCTTAAAGCCAACACACCCACATAACAAAGAGCAGAGTCTGAATAATAGATTCTTACTTAAAGTCACTTTGACGTCACGTTTGGCCAGAGATGATTTGATCGCTTCAAAACTTTTGTGATTAAGTTAATGTCCTTTTAAATACAGTTGGTATTTACATCTTACTTCTTCCACATATGTGTAGAGGGAGGTGCCCTGAGGTAAAGAAGAGGGAGGGTTTGTAACTGTGTACGTGTTGTTCATGATACAAATACCAAAGGTCTTGTCCTGAGGTAAAGCAAGGTGGTCAGATCAGAGAGATGAACAAAGTAGACGTCTTCAATTACACCCTCATACTCCCCATTTCTCTGTCTGCCTCGCCCTCTACAGAGCTCTCTTCTTTGGCTTCAACTTGCATTTTTCCCTTCGTCTTTTCACTGATGTCACATCAGTCTCCTCCATCTGTCTGCATCTTAAGTCGACTTTGTCATCATGGCTGACTCTCTTATCTCTCTCAGTATGTTATAGTGAGCTGGTGGTGTTATGTGTTTGTGTTTGTCTATGTGTGTGTGTGTGTATGTGTGTGTGTGTTTCTGGGGCTTATCTATAAATAAATATATTGGGGGAGGGCATGAGGGTTGGACTCAGTGTAATAGTGCAGAGACAGGTGCCTAGGCTCACATTTCCCCTAGTGAAAGATCAGGCCTGCCACTCTCCCCAAGGCTGTCACACACAATCACAAATACACACACACACACACACACACACATTACAGACACATACAAATGTGCCCACACCAAATGCATGTTGCGACGCAGTGTCTTCTTTGCTTGCATGTAAACCACCGATCGGGGTCATGGGAGCGATGACTTTCCATTCATTCTGGGCCTAAATCGCTCTTAAGTTCATTTAACTCCGATGATTAAGCTATCTCAACACCGTTAACACCGCTAGGCCATTAACAGCCAACAGGTGCTACAAAACATTAACAAGAGTATTCACTGTACTCTCACCTCACCTTCATGACTTGGGGAAGATAATGTGGTCTGAGGATGTATGAAACATGCACAGCATCAGACTGAGCTTCACACGAATAAAAATGGCTTTCTAAGTGAAATCAATTGAAAAGAAGTGGATTTAATGTGGAGTTCTTTACCCAGAACTTGACGAGAAAGAAAGCATTGTGTGGCCCTTTGTCAAACAGCTCCTTCAGGCCTCCTTTCTTCTCGGGGAACTTGTCGTAGATCTGCCTGATGTCCACCGACTCCAGATAGGGGTCGCTGTAGCTCGGGTTGGACTGGCCAATATGCACAAACAGGTGCTTGTTGAACTGGAGAGAGACAAAAGTGCATATCAGGAGGTGAACGGAGCCAAAAATGTCAAATGTCCGCTTTCCTGAATTGCCACTAACGCCAAGTGCACTGCGCAATCCAGGACATCTGTCGCATTGGGCCTGCTGTTCCATTGCATCATGTTTATTGTAATATCCCATCACCTGTCTCGAGGGTTCCACCCTTTTCTCCCCCTCTTGCACCATTCATGAGCATGTGATGTGCTGCTGTGTGTGTCTACATCTATGTGTTAATCCTGTTCATCCTGGGATCTCTGTGAGCTGCTGCCACACCCTACATCAAAAACCACAAAGGATTAAACAATTAAGAGCAAATATCCAGATCTCCTTTTCAAGAGATTTCTGTTAGAAGGTTTACTTTTTTCATGTTGCTCGTTATCTTTTCATTGTGTAATACAACTTGGCCACTGTGTGTAAGATGATTAAGTTTTGAATCTTTGAATCCTGACTCTTTGAATCACAGCTCACACTAACTACAGGGTTCTTCATCTGTTTTATTTCAAACAGATCCGTGCCAAAGTCTGTGCCAGACTACTTTTTCCCTGAAAAATATGTGCTGCAACAAAGGTCTCAGACAGCATATGAAAAAGATTTTGTTATCTAAAAAGAAAGTGTGTTTTTATCATTGATAGAGAGAAGCGAGATATTTAATATAAAGACTATTGTTCTCTTGTTGCCACAAGCAGGCGAAAACAAAACAACAAAAATCTAAAAATTGTGAATAAAGTGAGTTTTGGTCTTATCCACCTGTCATAGTAGGGAATAAATAAATAAATTAAACAAACTTTAGTGTGGTGGAGTATGTGTGAGACAAAGTTATCTCCAGTCTTGTTACTCACAGTCTCTGGGTCCTGAGGTTGCTCCAGGAAGGCAGAGAACTCCAGCATTCGCAGCTTAGAGCTGGCAATGCTTCTACCCTGCCAAGGGGGGGCACCGGGAGACATGGACAGCCCTGCTGTGCTTTCATAACCTGCAAACGAGAGGGCAGTGAGTGCGTAAACGTGTGGTTTGAGTGTGACAAAGTCGAACTTGAAAATGCAGCGATATTGCAGCTTTGAGATTTTTGCGATCTCTTCATCACGAGCCGGGTTGTCTCATCACTTTGCCGGCATGACAGCCCTCTGTCAACACAGCTGGGGGGGGGGGGGCACCCACCTGTTATGGGGGCCGGGCCGGACGCTTGCATGGTGTAACTCTGCTGGGAGAAGGGCTTAATGCTAGAGAGACGAGACAGACGAGAGGGAGAGGCATGTTATGCACTGTCTCGGCCTCATGACCCCATCTCACATACTAATTGGACTGGCTGACCTCTAAAGATGCAGGGGGCAGAGTGGTATGCTGAATGTCAGACAGCTGAAGACTTTTCCTTATAATTGCACTGATGTGTTTTAATTTGTTCTGAGATTCATTTCCTGACTGAAATTTATCTAATGGTTATTAAGCTGATCACATGAAAAATGTGGCACTTGAGAATAGAAAGAATAGCTACTCACTCTTCATGGCCTCCTGGCTGTCCTGGAAGTGCCCCATGCCAAAACTGCGGAAAAACAAAAAAAGTGCAATTACTCAGTTTCACCATGACACCAATTCTCACGCAACAATTGTGTTATTGTGTTATTGTGTCTATTAAATCCAGCTTAAATGTGACACATCAAATAGGAAAAAATGTGTTTCTCTACATTCAGTATAATTTGACACACATGGATTAAATGAAACCCTGTAAACACCTCTTTAAAAAGGACTTTAATTCAGAATTAATTGAATCACAGATGTTGTAAAAAGGTCAAATCATCTGTAGGTTCATAAATTGAAATAGTGCAAAGTCTCAAATCTGTACAATTAAATATGCAAAGAGGGACATAAATTACAAGATAAAATTAACCAACATCCAGGGAAATGATGGACATGTATCACTATACAGGGTGATGGAATATTCTATGAATGTGGCCTCTGCTCAGCCTTTGAGGTTAATCTGAATAATATACATATGGTGGAAGGGTCACTGGTTTAGGGACTCACCCCACCGGTAGTGGGATAAGCTGGCCTAGACAGGCCTTGGAGAGCCATCTTGTTCTGGAAAGCCGTGGGTGAGATGATCTGGGCTGAGGACATGGTGGCCATACTCTGCAGGGCCTTGTCTTTGGCAGCCTGGTCCTAGAGAGAAAGAGAGAGAGGGACAGAGAGTGAGAGTGAGACAAACAGACAGCTACGCAAATGGAGAGCAGTCATCAGACTCCATTTATGTCAGCTCCCCATATTCACCGGCAACACAAGCAGAGCCCTAAAAGGGGAAATGAAGGGCTGAGGCCAGCTTGCATCATCGGTGAATCCCTGCCAGGCAGAGAGGTGGAGAGAAGGTGATATTACAGTCAAGGGCCTTTGGGTCAAGAGTTAAGTTTATTGCTTTGGCGGGGGCAAGCCAGTGATGACAACTAGCTTCTGTTGGAGGTCATATTGGAAGACAGGGTAGGTAACCGGGTGATATGTTAGTATGCTCATCGCAATGGTATCAAAATTGCAACATGCTAAAGCCATTGAAAATTGTTTAAAGTAGGTGATAGCTACAAAAATTGTGCTCTCCTGTGCTACACTGAAAAGTGATACACCTCTTGTTTTTGAATCCACTCCTTCAGCAGTTTCCAAACCACAGAGGACTACAAGCACTTGCCGCCCAGCCCTAATGGGCAAGGCCACACGGTGCATTCTTCTTCCCAGAACTGGCTAACACAAGGGCATAGCTGAAATATGGGGGGTACATGTGGTAGGGATCTCAGTTACACCAAAGACGTATTTAAAAAGGCCTGTGACAGGGGCCAACCCTGTGACCGATGCCGGGCTCTGCCAGCTGAACCCTCGTGGCTACCGTCCAAGGTGAGGGGAGAGTCCTGTTGCCTGCCGTGGGGTGCGGGTATGCGGATGAGAAATGTAAACTGAGAAAGTACTGGGGGGACAGGGATGTGTAAGCTCTCAGCATACCGCACAGGAAAACTTTTATTGAGGTACTTACCAAAAGTAATACCTGGAAGGAATAATACAGGGATTAATTTGTTTCCTGACAATTGCGTTTGGTTCATCTTGTTCATAATTGTGCACAGTAAGCCTCGGGCTCCCAGAAATATGTTCACATTTCATCGAAATGTGTCAGCATGCCATTTAAAACTAGCATCAATTAGAGAGTGCAATTAAAATAGCCAGTGGTTTGTGCCTTTGTGTTAATGGAATGTGAATGCATGGCAGTGCAGGGGCCATGCATGTTGAAATACCTTTAACAAAACATGAAACTTCATTACGAGGGGAAATAACACAGGGTAATAATGTTTTCAACTTCTTTCCATCTGCTGCTGCTCAACTTGATTAAAATCATGATAATAACCTCAGCGAATGCAGGAACCACGGTTTGATTATGATCTAAAACCCTGTATGGCTCAATCTCAAATAACAATGCAACATACTAATGACACTCATTCAGCCAAGACTTTCCTCTCAGGTAACATGCACACAGAGAAGCTATGTTACAATATCTGATTTGTAATTATGAATTTGATGGAGCTCACATATTGTTAATTCTTCTTTATTTTCCTGCAAATCATATACAGTATTTAATCATCCAAAACATTTACTGAATGTAGAAAAGCAGATAGAAGTTGACTCACGTAGCGTACCTTCAGCTTCACCTGGATCTCTCTGGCCTTCCGTCGGGCTAAAACCTGGATGTGACTGGATACCTGAAAGATGTGGAAGATGTACTTATGTTGGCACATAAGTACAATGCTTAACAGCAGAGTTAAGCATTGTACTTATGCGCCATATTTCCAACTGAAATAGGTGGCATGAGGGATTTTTTTTTTGTTGTGCCTCACAGCGAAAAGGACCCTGAGTTCAAAGTTAACACCTCCACCTGGCGGGGTTTTAGCGATGTTTCAGTTTCCTTCCACAGTCCGAAAACACACCGTTGAATCTGAGGCTATAAATTGGCCG
>NW_019522827.1:1157922-1178187 GCF_002814215.2 Seriola lalandi dorsalis | reverse complement strand
GGGCATGAGTGTGAATATGTTTGTGTGGCAACCTGTCCACGATGTACCTGAACGATGTGTCACCTGAGGCTCACTGGGTTACGTACCAGCCCCCAGTGACCAGGGATGAACAGGTTCAGAGGTGGATGTCTTATAACTGATAAAAAACAAAACTATACACATGGCTTAATACCAATAAAGCCAAGCAGAGGAATATGGATTTTTGTAATATGGGTAAACTGCCTCTGTTGCACTGGTTTGATAAACAACACTAACTTTAACTTATTTTACTTTTAGAAGTAAAATATTACTGAATCTACCCCCCCCCCATCTCATATTTTTCATTTAACAATATGCATTGAATTTGTTCTTTTGCAAGATCTACATCTTATTTGTTTCTTTATCTGTATTGAACTTCCTGCTGCAACACAGCAGTGAGTCAATTTACTGCTGTTGGACCAGCAGGTGTCCCTCTATCTCTCCACCAACCTGTCCCACCATCCATCTCTGATCTGTCCCTGCCCCTACCCCTCACCCCCTTCTCTTTATCCTCTCCTCTAATCTCCACTCATCTCTTCTCATTCTCTCACTGTCCCTGCCAGATGACTTCGCAGGGACCCTTTCTCTCCACATCTATCACTGCCCATACATCAGTCCATCTATATCAGATACCATAGTGAGGATAGAGTTCCAAATCCTTTGCGTGTCCCACCTCGGTCTCCCATACAGATCTCCATATTCCCCAGCTTCTTTCCCCTTCTAACAAGCACCAGATCCATGAGGTGGTGAAGAAATAACACCGACACTTGATCCTATAGCATCTGTGCATTGGGCCCTGGCCCTAAATCAATCGTCATGTCCAGTCCTCCAAGCTGAGGGTAGTGTGAAGTGGGCGGGGGGCTGGTACCCGGGGTGCTGGGGCATCACTCAGCAGGACAGGACTTTCTGGAGGGGTTCAAAAATAGCGGCTGATTCAAATGGCTAGAGGACTCACCTGCTTCCTGGTCCGCGTCTTCCCTGTGCGAAGTTTGATATACCGTGCAATCAACTCATTTCGTCCTGTAAGAGTCCAGAAAATGTCGTTTTAGTTTGATAAACAATTATCACAAGGTTCACTAAGTGGAAATCTTCCGGAGCTTTCAGCCACCCTGTAACCAGCTTCAAGCTCAACATCATTTTGAATTTATTTGACATTAAATTTTATACTTAATCTCTTTCAAATTTGACAGAGTGGGCACAATGTCTTTAATATGTCAAATATTGAGAGAAATGACACAACATGCAATAATGTAGTTTCACAAAATAAGTGAAGGGAGAATTAATAGGCAAAGAGCAAGTTGGTTTTTTGGTTTTTTTGTTTCAGTTTGAATTTCTTGCTTCGAAATGTTTTTGTTGCTTTTATCTGCTATATTCAACCACCTGCCCTAAATCTTATAAAAATCGAAATCAAAAGAAAAAAATTGGAGCAACCTACAAAACACTACATACCAACATTTAACCAAAATCAGATTAAGTTTTACAGTTTCTTTTACTGTTTACGTAAATGTTCTTATGCTGTTGTTACAGTACACTGATACAAAGTGCAGTAGACAGGAAAAAATATTCACCATGATGTATTTGAAATTGTGGGGATGGGAAGAGCATGATCTCAGTGTGGAGGAAACAAAATGTTCACCAAAGCTAAATATTAACTCATCATCAGTGAGCTTGCTCTGCACATCCAGTCAAACCAGAAAGCATGGGACAGAGGAATGAGGAAATATATATGTGCACTGTATATTTCTGTGCATCTTTTTACACAAATAGCTTTGTGCTGAAGTCACTGTATAATTAGCTAAATTAACTGCTTTAAATCTGTCTGTGTGTGCACATATTCGGAAGAGTTTGCGCGCACGCACATATAGAGATGCATGTGCAAACACACACGCTTGGAGCAAGAGTCAAGGCTGTCAAGTGTGTCAACGCTGAAAACTGCAAGTAGTGCAAGTAAAACACTAAGTATATACATCTGTCTGTGTGAGAGCTTGCATCAGTCTGATGCTGACCCCTCTGAGTGTACACTGAGCCTTAACAGTGAGTGTGTGTCTGTATGCTGCCACTGCTGAACTGCTGACAGACAGGTCACATTGGCAGAGCAGGTGGAGGCCACAGCCATGCGATCCTCCGACCGGACTCAGGACAGACACGGCACAGGCCAGTGACCAAAGGGGGCCCAGTCTGGTGAGGCTGCCAGGCAGCTGGTGTGTGTGTCAATGTTTATGGAATATGCCTTTACGCCCACAGTAAATCTTGGGCTTGTTCCCCCCCAACCACAGTGTCTAGTTACAGTGGAGGGCAACGGTCATGTGGCTTTTTTCACCCTCTTCTCCAAAACTAAACCTCTCTTTTAAGGGCTAAAATGGAGAACACACAAATGGGCGTGTGTGCACGTTAACATACAGAAGGTTTCATGGGTACAAGGATGTTGTAAGATTGTGTTCTGGATGTAAAATGATATGGCTGTATAAAAGCTAATAGCTATTATACCAACTATATAGGGAATACTCACTTCTGCTGAAAAGATTAGTCAATTACTGGATGAATAGTTCCTCAGCAGCTATTTTGAGTCATTTGAGTCAATATTGCTAAAAAAGCTTCCAAAAATGAAATATTTGCAGATTTTCTTTGTTTTCTATCATGATCAGTTGAATATCTGAGTGTTAAACTGCTGGATGAACAAAATAAGCTAAGACATATTGCCCTCTGGGAAATCGTTGTCGGAATGAAATGGCCACAATTTCAGAGTAATCTATACAATAATCAATTAATTAAAAATGAAATGAATCATTAACAGCAGCCATATAATTGAGATCAGCACATTTACAAAGAGGTACTAAGAAAAGAGAGGACGCAGACAAACACAAGATCAGTTACAGAGTGAATCACACTCAAAGGAGATCTCTCACGCTCCCACACAGGCCCCCACACAAACACAAACACACACACACGTACACACAAACACAAACACACACGCACACAGTCATACAAGACTTTGCTAGACTTTGCACCACCTCTTAAACACGGTCATTTTTCCCTTGGCACCACATCTCCATGTGAATTAACACACAGATCAGTCACGACACACAACCGGTACAAACCCGTCAGATTTTCCCTCACATAGCGACGCTTGGGTCAGACCTCACAGCGCTCCACAAACCAGCCAATCGAGTGACCCCACATGATGAAAAGAGGAAACCCGACGCCCAGCTGAACCCCCATCAGAAATTTCGTCAGCCAATAAAAGTGATCAGATTCTGCGCGGAATGCAAAACACTGTTTCTTCCCTGCGCTCATGTGAACCGGTCGCCTGGCCCCTGCAGTTTGCTGAAAGCACTGATGGAGGCTGGCATCATTTTAGGGTGACCTTCTTTAAACTTATTGCACATTATATTTGCTGTCATATTTTTATTTTTACTGTAAATTGCAATTTGGACGGAGGGGGTTCTTTAAAAAAAAAAAAATCACAATCATATAAAGCACAACTGCATTTTATTATCTTTTGGCTCTGGGTTTCAGAGATTGCATCATTTCCACTGTAATCACCAACGTAACTGCTGAGATCTGGAAACATAGCAACACTTTACATGAAGTCAGACAGGGAAAGAAACACACGCAGTCAGATGATCAGATAGGATGTAAACAAGCCAACAGTTTAGTCAGATTGTCTAAACAGTTTATTCTGAGGTAAAACTGAAAGTGAATGCAACCATTATGTTGCTAATTAACTCTTATTGCTTGGTGAAACTGTGAGTTCACCACTACAGTAACTGTTGTAGGTAAAAATTGAACCAGAAAGTGTGTCTGTAAAGTGTAGAGGATAATTATTATAGAATATTGTAATATTTAGTAATAATCCTTAATTTTCTCTTCCAAATTAGTTTAGAAATCCTTTGAAAAATCCGATTGTCTAATTTCATGTGTTTCTTGCCCTGTCTGATCTTAATGGCCAAACAAGACTAGCAGCAAAGGTTTTTGGTTCCAGCTAAAAAGGCCGCCTGCAGTATTATAGTGCCATTATATGAAATCAACTGGAACAAGGGAACAAACCAGTAAACCGGTCGACGGCTCCAAAAGTGGTGTTAAAAATGTTCACATTATACAACAGAGTGATGTTATCTGTGAATCAGTGAATGAATCAGTGTTGGCTTGGAAAGCAAAAGAGGAAAAAAAAAAAGTGGTCAATATTAGTCCTTGTAAAGCTCCAGATCCCTGAAACACACACACACACACACACACACATATATGTACGCACACACATATTACCCAGCTGTAGAACTGCCTTTGTCTGAAGCTTTTGTGGGCTAAACCCCTCTCTCAAATGCTCTTCTACTCCGGTTTATACACACAGTCGCACACAGAGATATAGAAAATAAACCGACACACACACTTCAGCGCCAGTTAAGACATTCATTCCGTCTCAATCTTATTCTCCTTTCAGGGCTGAAACTCTTCAACCGTTTACTGTTTATCAGGAGGTGCACTCGCCGGCCGATTGTTCGAGCCCCTAAATACATATTTCTTTAATTCCCTGGGGATTAAGAAAGAGTTCCACATTTCCTCGCAATCAAACTCTTGAAAAGACGAACAGAGAGCTTTGTCAAAGTCCTCACAGTACTTGACCTCAAATGAACATTAAGTTGCCTGTATCGAGTTCCTCACATTACAGCAGCAAGTTCCTGCAGTTCCCAGCAATTTATCTTCTGGAGACTCCACTCAGTGTACAGTAAGATGTACATGGTGTATCCAATCCAATAGGGATTTTCAAAGTAGCAGACACAGATGCGTGAGCATGTCTGCACAGATGAATAGAAACTTCCCATGAATTCAGAAAAGCAGCTCCTTCTTTTCATTTGGTGGCCAGACAGCTGTGAAGCAATGTTATGGACTTATCAAACTTTAAAACTGTAAAGAACCGAGTTAACCACAAGTCAAGTACAAGCATGGAAGATACTGACATTAGAGTTGTAAAGTTCTTCTGTGAAAATGCTAACATACCTGTTTGGCAGGATGCAAAATAAAGTGAGCGACATCCTGAAAACTACAGTGTTTGCAGTCGGGGCCCTGAGGCTCTGGAACTTTGAGTCTCTACTTTTATCAGAGAGCTTTTCCTGGTTCTACTTTCCCTGAAGTGTTTTATTTCTCTGTATGGGCTTTTATACACCTAACTGTTTTAATTGTTTCAAATGTTTTTCCTTTCTTTGAAAGCTATTGATTTTATGTCTCATCTATTTTATTGCTGCCTTTGTCAAGCAACTTTGTAACATGGATTTTGAAAAATGTTCTACAAATAAAGATCTCTATTATTATTATTATTATATACATACACGTATGTTCGTTCTTGTGTATAATGATTTCAAAAGGTATTCTACCACCAGCAGTGCAAACGACAAGCAGTTTTATCGACCGTATCCACATTCAAAATTAGCCAGATATGTATTGCAAGCATTAAACAGCTTCCTTAATGGGCTGTTGAAGCGGGTTTGCTTCATGTACTTGTATCAGATGCCCTACCACTCCTAGAGTGAGTGCTTGGGGAAGGGCCCATCAAAAATACCCTCCAACACACCCATGAGATCAGAGAGGGGACTCAGTCACACAGCGATGAGATCATGATATCCAATGGGAGTAGCTCAGACAGAGAACCTGTGCCAGCCGAGGCTACAGGAAAGTCAGTAGGAACATTATACCATCACCCACTGGTCCACAGTTTGATGTTGTTTATCACACTGCCTGCAGTCATGGACTTGTCTGGGGGAAATCTGATTCTGGAAAAATTTCTTAAGGGCATGAAAAGTGACCGACCGCAGCAGAAGCAAAGTCGAGTGTTACAGAGTTCAGGGGATACTGCTGGGTTGTGCGACTTGGAAATGATTAAAATTTTGTGAGTTTATAGGGAATATTCCTCTGGCTGTTACATGTTGGTCCAGTTTCCACACTGCCAGGGTTAGAATTATCTATGAGGAGACTCTACACTTTTAAAAGTTGCTCTGGCTGAGTGATAGTGTGTCCTGAAGGACACCTTTTCTGACGTATTTTCTAACTTAAAGCCACCCTGTGTAACTTTTGATGAACAGCGGCTTCTCTAGCCACAGGTGCTAATGACAAAATAAGGGCACATTGACCCCTCTACATTTCCCAAGATTCTCCTGAGTCGGTTTAATAATGCCACCACAATATGACGAATGGCAAGTACAAGTTAGAGCCGTGCATGTATTATAAGAGCTGGATATAGTGTGGTGGAGTCAGGTGTGCTACCAATTTTTTTCCAGTACTGCAACAGAAAGATCTGTTTGGTCCAAAAAACTTTTCTTAAATTTAATTTAATTTTCCTAAATTTAATTTAATTTCTTAAATGTGAATCTAAATACATCACTGCATAAGACTCCATAGATGATTTTTATGCTGTGGCACTAAAACTGTGTTGGCAGCAGACACAAGAATATGTGAGTATGGCTAACTGATTTCAGAAACACTAAATTTTATAATGACACTGACATAGAAGCCGTATTTAATCACTGATTCATGAGGTCATATCGATGTCGATCCAACATCCTTTCAGGAGGTGGGTTTGAAATGGACCCTTGGAACTGCAGTAGAAAACTTAACATTTGACCCAAAATCCATACCAAGTATAGAGTAAAACAGCCACAAAAACATCTCTGAACCACATCAAGAACATCAAAACTATGATGATGCTAAACTATGATGATGCTAAAGGGCATAACAAAAACTGTTTTGGCAGCTTGCCTTCTCCTCCTCAGGCCTGCAGGTGGAGGTCACAGAGAGGTGGATGGGGTTGGTGTAGGCGGCCTGCAGTGCTCCTTCCAAAGTCAACCTCTGGGCCTGGTTGGTCATAAATCTGCCTTTTAGCCCAATGTGGCTGCGGTCATCACTGGCCTGGGTCTGATCTCTCTCTCTCTTCCTCCTTCTCAGTGTCTCTCTCTCAACCCAGTGCATTCCTGACATTCCTATATACTGACTGGTCCGCACCGGGTCTTGCATCTGCTGCTCCACCGTCACCCCATGTGTCCATGTCCTGTTTGTGCGTGTACAACAACACCTCTATGTACAAATACTCTAATCTATTTAAAAATTAACTTAAACCTTAAATTATGTTTTATATTATAATCATGATTAAATCAAATGATACAGCCATCTCTGGAGAACAACGTTCTTCCTTGTATGTGCTCAGCTGTGTTTAGGTATGTGGCAGAAATGTTTTTATTGTTGTGGTCATATTTAACTTGTATGCTCATTATCATTTATCCAAATTTATCATTTCTAATTATCGTTTTTATCATTTATGCTAATTATCATTTCATGTTTTTCAGTGTGTGCATGCACAGTTGTGCATGTATGTCTAACTGTACACCAACTGCCATCCTCTCTGAAGGCACATCTGCCAGCCATACGTTTTCCCTCTGCAGCACATATGCCCCACTTTGTCTGCTCAGGAAAACAAAGGTCACATTTAGGCTGCAGGAATGTCTTGGCTGGGTGTTATTTCCCCTCTGATAGAGCCTGGATGCAGCCTACTGAGCCCTGAAAAGACCTCTCTCAAGCCTCAATACCAGCAACAAGTCAGGAACTACATTAATACAGATGCAACAGCCCTGCTGGCGCAGGGTCACTAAGCATGTCTAGTTTAACTCAACATTTCAATAATTAGAATAATATACTATTAATGAAAATTGATAACTGTCATCAAAATGACAACAAAATCATTTTGGTTCATCTCTTTATGACTGAACCGTTTGCTCTTTTGACATACTGAATGATAAACTGATCTGATCTCAAAACAGAGATTCCCAAAAATAAAATAATAGAACAATAATATAGAGATTCACAAAACATGAAGGTGACTGTGTGAATATAATAATGTAAAACACGCAATAAGTGAAGGAGGTGCTTCACCTCATCATGATGGGATATGTGGAGATAGTGTGAGACATAAGCGAGCTCAAAGAAGTGGGTGGGCAATTTGTGTACAATTACATCGTCAACACTAACTAAAGTTTTAATTGATAAAGCCTAAATTTTAAGCTACGTTGTCATATGACAAGAACCAAGAAAATTCCTCCTAGGTTTGCACTGTTGCAACATATTCTTTTCAAATTAGAGGATTAGAGGAGTTCTTTACAGAGATTCCTCTAAAAATCCCTGTTCTTATTTCACCAAATGACACAGCTCTTTCAAGGGTCTGTAAATTAAAGTTTTATTTCCCGTCTCTTATTACCCCAGTTTCTGTGAGTTGGTCTCTGACTGTCTCTCACCGGTGTCATTCAAGCTTGCAAAAGCCACAGCTTCCTCTCTGGCTGAATGTCATATGCAGTGACATGCAGAGTCCTCCACTCATCAGCATGGTAACCAGTTGCCCTGCTGTCAGGAGCCAAATCTAAAGTTTGATTTCTGACAAAGTATAATATTTATAGCAGAGGAGTAAATTTAACAGATGTCATGTTATTTTAACACAACCTGCTACGAGTGTCTTTGCAATTACAGAGATTTATGCCGAGGTAGTTTGCGCGTGGCTCGGCGTATGTTAATCGCATAGACAGATCAACAGATGTCTACTCTGTAAGGAGCCTTCTACCTTCCACCTTGCTGGTCTGAGATGACAGATAAAGTGACAAGGACAGCTCGGTTACACTACTCTCATTGCTCACCATTTCCTTTTTGGTTACACTGTGAGATACAGGGAAGAGAAGTACATAAAGACAGAGAGTGGCAGAGATAGAGAGGGAGCAGTGTCTGGATTCCAGGAGTTCATTATCAGCAGGGGAGTTCCTCGAAAACCCTCCAGAGAGCGACGTGAACAGTTTTTAATAATTGCTGCCACAGACATTGACAGCCTTAGGACCTGTTAAAATATGTATTAGCATTCACATGCTTTCATTAATTTAATATTAGCCTCTACTGGCTTTCAGTGGAATCACGTGATGATATGAACAAAAGAAATGAAGTACTTGTGTAATGCACAAGTGCACGTCTACAGGCAGAGAGCCTAGACGTGGTAACAAGGAAGGAAACCACTTGAAAACACAGGCTCTTCAAAAGGTCAACGGGTCAAGGTCACTGGTGAATCTCTCACTTTACTGCCAAAGTTTGGACCTGGGTGAGGACTCGCTGTTGCTTTCCGCTGACCTTTATAATCACATTCTTAATGAGGAGCGCTCGAGACGAAAACATATTTGCATCGCCTGACAAAAACCGACAAATGTGTTGACATGTTGCACAAGCGAGGCTCAGTGGAAGCCTGATTCATTGTGTGGGTATCCTTTGTTCTGAACTGACAGAAAAACATGCCACTACTGAGTGAAGCTCTGTTGACTTGATCCACTTTTCTCCACACAAGCACTCTCTTCTTCTTCCACAGGAACTAAGACACATTCAAATGTGAGAAAAGTGCCCCTCTAACAGATGTGAGGAAATTAAGTGTGAAGGAACCAAACAGCTGCATAAAACACGATGCGGTGCAAGATTTAATGCTGCTAAATAAAAAAATGATTCAAAAGGCATCATGAAATAAAACAATTACAATTGCAAAAGTGGCACATAAATTAATATGGCAGTTATATGGCAGCAAATAAACAGGGAAGATAATCATATTTCCAGTGCCACATTCTTCTAGTGGGAGCTGTCAGCACATTGGTTTCCACTGCACTACAAGTTTGGGACTGTTTTTCCATTATTGCAGCATGAGGCCTTCGGTCAGACTACAGGGCACGTCTCTCGCTGAGAGCCACACAAGGCAGGAAATGTTTTCTTTGGCAGATGCATGTCAAATTACCCCCGGAGCACATAACCGCCACAATATCCGTGACACCGTCCCTAATAAGCGAGCTAATAGGTCTATTGAGTAATGGGCGCGAGGGCCAGCGCTATGCACAGCATTATGGGAAAAAAATGCAGTGAATGTACACGGAATATGGGGTAAAAACATTCCATTCAATTTGGGAATTTACAATGGAGAAGGCAATCCGAACACATTCCTTCTGTCTCGCTGCTCAGAGACTCAATATCATATTGTTTGGTAAAAAATGGCATTCATTCCTCAAAGGGGAATTCAACCTGAAATTCAGAGTATGTCGCTCTCGGCCAGCATTTTCTTTTTTTCTAGGGGTTTGTTTTGTCTGTGTGTCCATATCTAGCCAGTGCAAGGAGGCTAAATAACATTTCAATAACTATCAAATCGTCGCTGCACCATTTCATGTATGCCTTTAGAGATATTCTCAGCTGATATTTGATTTGGCTACGTGATTTAAGACCACCCATCAGCGCTTTAACAACATTAACAACACTAAAGACCTTCAAAGTGGTTTTGCATTGATTGTGGTTGCTTGAATGACTTGAGTTGTTGGCCACTTGTGACCCCAGGGATGGTGATAAAAGGGGAGGACTGTGGAGCTGCAGGGGCTGTAAGGGAAGAACTGGTTGAGCTGTTTAGGGGGCAATGGGGGCAAAGTGGGCCACGCACGGGCTCAGTCTTGACTCATTTCTCAAGTCATAAATCTGGATTTGCAACGAGGCCGTGAGGTTGAACTCAGAGAGCAGCTGGAGGTGAACTGAAAGGCAGACGGACTGACTGGCAGGAGGGAGAAGAGCTTGTTAAAGGACATAAAAGACACAGACAGACAGGGAGTCTGAGACAAAGAGATGTGAGGAGTTAAATCACAGAAATAGCAGAGAGCAGAGGAGTTAAGCACAAAGACACAACCTCCACCTTTCTCAATCTGAAACACACACATATACACACAAGGTGGACAGGTGTGAGAGCGGTCTGCTGAGGCCCAGAGGCCATGCAAGACACTACTGCCCACCTTGGTGTTTATTTGTCCAGCCCCCTCCTCCCCTCCAGGCGTTCAAAGGGTAAACGTCTATTCTGGTTTAGGGTTACAGCCGAGCTGCCTTGAACCCTCAGGCTCCCAAGCACACATGCCATTCCTGGCGGGCCAACGCGCTCCCTGGCGCGCATCACCTGCCCCTGACCCCCACAGGGAGGAAGGGGCACCTCAGTGCCTGCCTTGCCAAAAATCTCCCCACCACCACCTTTGTCCATCCAGCCACCCGTCCCCATGACACAGAATGACCCACCTGCCCCTCTCTCCTCTGCCCCCCCACCCCACCCCCCTCCAACTATTATTACAGGCTTTATAAGGATTTAAGTGTTGATCGGAGGATGGCCATGACCTCAATAGGTGGCTAAGCTAGGCTAGGCAGACCTAACAGTTAAAGGAGCTGTCTGGCACAGTGACAAAACAAGGCGATGACAGAGGCTGTCTGATAGTGCCACTACCTCCATCCACCCTGTTTTCCACCGACCAGATCCACTATCACACAGTCAGGCAGGAGGACACACTACGGCCAAGCCATCTGTTACCAAACATCTTTCATCAAGATGTCGTAGAGGAATGTCACTTCACCTTCCCAACACCTGTTTGGCAATGACATTATCCAAAGATTCACTGAGGAAATACCTGCAGTGTAGTTATTTTTGCTCCTTTACCGCCAATAATTTTCAACTGCAGGGTAATAAACAAATTTCAGGATGGTACTCGAAGAAATCAACCAGTCTGCATAATTTCTGATAGATTACTTGAAGCGGCAACACACAAGTAAGCAGCAATGCCATTTAATTACAAGCAGTGCACTCTGGGTAGGAAGTGAGAATGGCTCCTCTGAACGTGTTTGTGGTGAGCGATTAATTTTGGTAACAGGAATACTGTAAAGTGCTTTCCACTCTCACAGCCAGAGATACAATGAGGCAGGGGTCCAGCCAAAATGACTCAGCTAAATATCACAGCTTCTGACATGAGATGAAAAAACTCTGCATGATGAGCATATATGAATGTATAAAGTGTGGAAGATGTGCAGAAGAAGGAGTGATGTGAGTGCGCACATGCCTGTTTCTGACACATCACGCCATCATACTGTACGTTACTGGACCAAGTGGCGCTGACAGCTGTGCAGGAAACAGGAGTGATGTGAAACATGAACACAAGGACTGGTGGTGAATGGGTGTGTGTGTGTGTGTGTGTGTGGGAGAGAGATTGTGAAACAAATTGTCTGACCATATGCAATACAGTTTATAGTGGGGAGTGTGCACCAGTATTTATCTGTTTATTCCCACAATGCTGCAGATGTGGTGCTGCTGAAAGAACTATTTCACTGCACCTGAATCTTTAGTCATCAACCTCTCATTGACATATCAAATCTTAAGCACTAAATACAATCAGCTTAATGGAGCCATTATTCGCAGCTTTAACAGTAGCAGGAAAAGCTATTTATTGTCAAACTTTTTTGTAGCCATTGATATGGGTGTGACATGAGTTCAGTATGTAAGCGATATAGCCTATATATAGCCAAAGGTATGACAATGTGTGCGAGCAAGCAGGGACGTTTGTGTGTTTAATGTCTTTCAATCTTATTTGCAAGTAGGAGTGTGTGTATGTTTGTCCTCTCCATAGTGGAGGAGTTCTCATGCAAGAGATTTTTTTTGTTTACCATGGATACTATAGAGAAAGATTATGGACTATCACTTCCTGACTAACTTGAATTTAAGGAAGATTATCTCCAGCTCTGGCCTGCATGTGAGCTGGTCCCCAGGCCTTGTGTTTATCATCTAATTCAGGAAGAAAAAGGAAAAACAGAGGACGATGAGGTGGGCGTACCGTACATCTTGCCCTCATCAGAGAGGATGATCTTCCTGCGGCCACAGGGAGGGTAGATGGCCAGGGCCTCCTGGAAGCTCTGCTCGATGTCGGGGCTCCACACGCCCTCTGCATCATTCTCCAGGGGCTTGTCGAGTCCGTCCCCCAGCTCCTCGCTCCCGCCCCTGGGGGAGGGAGCCGGCACCCACTCCGCAGACGTGGTGGGAAGACGGAGAGGGGGCCACAGAGCAGGGGGTGGAGGGTCAGGGGTTGGGGGGGGTGAGGGCGGAAGAAGAAGGAGGAGACTGCAGGGAGTGGAGCGGCCTGTATGAAATCCACAGGTGTGTTGATGATGATGATGGTGATGAGTGTGGATGTGGCGGGACAGTCCTGGGAAAGGAAAGAAAAAAGGATGATAAATTGATTTGTGACGAGGAAGTTTCTCAAATCCAGAATTATCCAGGTGAAGGATTTCTTAGGTTCCTCTCTCACAAGTCTCACATTTTGTAGAGAAAACTACAATAAAACTTCAATTTGAAAAGAGAAAAAGCCCATATGAGCATTCAAAAGTAATTAAAAGAGCTCCAACTAATATTTATTTGTCATTACCAATTGATGTGTTCATATCTTTCGTTTTATCAATAAATTGTTCAGGCTATAAAATTTCAGAAATTTACCTTAACCTTTATGTTTTGTGTAAACAACAGTTATAGTCCCACAGATACTGAATTATAAATAATCAGAGAAAAAATAAATAACAAAAATAACATCAGAGAAAAGCAACATATTCTCTCAATAAAGAAGCTGGTTTCCACCAATTTATGATAGTTAACTTAATTAACGGATTATTTAAATTGATTGTTGCTGATTTGTTTTGATTGAATCATGAATATGATTGATCACACACAATAATGTATCACAAAATGTCAACTTTTCAGGAAGGGTCTCATAAGCGCAACATACAAGCCACAAAAATCAGAAAACCAAATCGATCCTAGAAGCGGTTTGTAAAGAAAATGCCGCTGAGACGAGCTGACGTCCCCACCTCGGCTGGATAGCGACCTAGCTGCTACATTGAGGCAGTCACATGAATGTCGTGGCGGACTACATGATCACATCAGCCCCACAGCTGCTAATCCCGACTTGGAAAAAGCACCTCAGATCATTAATTAGGTTAGTGCCACCATGAAAACGAATAGCGATGTGGCACCTAGCATTGAGACAACAACAGGACAGGAAGGGGCGAGCAGGAGGGGCCTAAAGTAAACAAATGAGGAGACACATTAAAGTGGGATCACTGTCCTCAGACCCACATGCCAAGGAGGATCATACCAGGATATTAAGGCCAGGGGGCGTTTTAGGTTGCTCATTTCTTCATCAGCAGTATAACTGACTGTTATTAAACTTATAGATCCTCTGCTGAGATTCTAATTAACGTGTTTGTGCATTGTTTTGGTTGGGGGAGAATTACATTAACCAGCTGACTAATTAAAAGGATTAACTTTTACATTCCTCTGGCTATTTGTGACAGAAAAAAATGTCCAAACAGGAATGAGATCCACATGCAAGTGACAGCGTAGGCATGTGTGACTGCCGACATATTCATATCCTGTTTTCTCTGCACACCGGTTTGTTTAGGATGTGCACGCAGCGCTTATATATTTGGGTGAAGAGTATGAGACAGAAATCAGCGCCGCCTCTTCCTCTGGGCGGACGTACAGCAGAAAAATGGAGCTGGCCTCGGATGGTAGGACACGGTGATGAAAGAGCTCACACACTCGTGAGTCGGTACAAACAGAGCTTTGTGTTTGTCATCAACGGTTTTCCTGCCACCATGAAACTAAGAGACCTTCATGTCCATATAGGGAAACAAGGAGATAAAGCAGGGACTATTACGTCAGTGATAATCCCGACCATGAATGCGTGTGTTACGTGTGGAGGCAGAACATGGGTCTAAGTTCTTAAAAAAGGGTCGCAGTGATCTGAGTCAGTGTGTTGTAGGGAGTGAGTAAGACTCTCCAGCCAGTCCAGCCCCCCCCCCTCGCTCTTCCTCTGAGCCCCCTGATGTTCCACAATACTTCCTGCAAAGCGTCCGGCCAGTTGGCCACTCTCCCCATCTCTCTCCTCTCTCACACTCACAGTTATACACAGATGTGTACACAAAAACACACACGGATAAAACTCCAACACACTGACAGACAGTCAGACACACTTAGAGAGCAGACTGGACCAACACCAGACAGTCTCCACAGACCTACATGATAGGCATGAATGATATGGGTGTTGAGGCTGATATCAGTGTAGAGCCAAAGCAATAAGTATGATTAATTGTTTCATTCATGACCAGAAAAAAATTTAACCGAGTAATCATTCAATCATTTTTCAAGCAAAAATTGTGAAAAAAATACTAGATATTTAGTTATCTATAGTTACAGCCTCTCAAATTCAATCATCATTCAATCTAAAGTGTTTCCCTCAGAAATGTCTCCCTGTCCGGTTGAGGCAATACTTAGGGTTTTGAAAAGATATTTAATTAAACTTTCTGTAACTGAAACCCTCAATATCAATACTAATAGCACTAATACAGACCTTGAGGAATCCAATTTAAATGTCACATTTGAATACATTTTTAAATTTCCTTTTAAAATTTTGATGATCAATTAGTCTTTTAAGTCATTTACTAAGTAAAAACAAATCTGAATCGACACCAAACAGAAGGAAGTGTGACATTGCTCATAATCATCTAGTTAGCAGGTCTTCTCTTGTGAGGCTGTGAAGGTTTTAGTAACTGATTGCTTTTACAGCCTCAGTTAAAAGTGATTCAGCATGGCAAAAGAAAGTGAGACTTATCTGAAACAAAGAGTGACTTCATATCCGCTGTATATCCATTTGAATATATTAATACTAATCTATTATTAACCCAGACATCAACCACTAAAGAAATCATCGAAAGCAGATAAAACATAAAATGAAAAAGCAAACATCAAGATAAAATCAAATAGAGACGATATGTGGTAACAGTTGTCCTCATGGTGCTAATTTGTTGTTGTATATTTTATCCAAAAAATCTTTATCAGTGTAAAAGTGGGAGATGAGCCACAGCAATTAGAGCTACTCATCAAAATCCACTCAGCTTTAATATTCATCACCAGCTGACTAGCTACTCGCTTCGCTAAAATCACAACACAACTTAATGAAATCAATCACAACACATAACTGAAATTTCACATTTCAATTGTTTGTGTAACTGATGACGGCAAATCCAGCCCAGAGCCGCTGTAGGTCACTGTGAGAGTTGTGGAGGCCATAAACTATTAGTGAGCCGCTCATAGCCTCAGTCAAACCGTCCAGAATATTAATTATCCCAAGCCCCGCCTTAAAATGAGCCCCCTTCACCTATGCCCCCATCAACCCCCCCCCCCATCCCTCACCCGTCCTGCACAGTCTCCCATCCACCCCCAGCTAGGCCCCTCTTCCCTGGATCCGCTCAACGGGATAATCCCTCAGCTGGTGCTGCGGACAGGGGGCCACGTAACCCCCCGACTGCCGCACACCTCAACACAACTGCACGCACACGCACACACACACACACTGACCAACAAACACATTCATGGCAACGTATTAAGAGGACAAAACACACTTGAACAAAGACTGGCTCACATATACATCACACGCAAGCCACAGATGCATTAACACATACTCACAAAATTAAGCCAAGCAGGTTCATACAGAAGGCTCAAAGACACATCAACACACACACACTCACGCACACACACACACACACACTGTAGCAGTCAAACAAAAAAGCATTCAATACACGCACTGACAAACACCACAAGAATCAGCAGGTTAACCGAGCCTCCGTTCCCCTTTGCCCTGGCCCAGTGCCAGCCAGGTGGGCGGGTAGCTAGGCTAGGCTACATGGGGCACTGATGCCTGATCTCATTACTCTGTGTCAGTATACCTTATATTTGGGGTATTTTTGGCAGTTTAGCAACTATACTGAGTGGATTCCCATGACAATTTGCACAGACATTCATGGCTTCCAGATGATGTACCGGACTGAATTTGTTGATCCCCTGACTTTTCCTTTAACGCCACTGGCAAGTTGACATATGCATGAAATGTCTCAAAAACCACTGGATGGACTGCCATGAAATTTTGTTCATTCAGGATTGAAATTGTTATCCCTTGGGTGAACCTCTGACTTTTCATTTAGCAGCATCAAGTCAAAATCTTTATTTGCTCAATATTTTGGTTTGTGACCAAATACCTGCAAAACTAACGACGTTCCCAGCATCCCCAGCTGTACTTTGTATTTAGTGCTAATCGGTAATCAGATTTGACATGCTAACACGCTAAACTAAGGTGGTAAACATTATGTCTGCTAAACCTGAGCATGTTAGCATTGTCATTGTGAGCACATTGGCATGATGATGTTAACATTTAGCTCACTGCTGTGCCTACATACAGCCTGACAGAGCTGCTAGCATGGCTGTAGACTCAGCTGACACATTTAACATAATATGACTAAATAACAAGTCAACCACTGTCGATTCTAGTAATCAATAGGAGGAATTGTAATGGTTAGGAGTTTACGGTAGTGTTGCAACTAACAACAACTCAGTTAATCAGTTGTTTATTTTTTCATTAATTGATTAATCGATTAATCATTTTGTCTTATCAACAGCAAGAAAGTCAAAGAAATCTCGTCAATTATAACCTGAAACCATCAAATGTTTGGTATTATTGAATTATCAAAATAGTTGATTCAATTAATTTTCTGTCAATAAATGAACTGATTAATTGACTAATCACTGCAGCTCTAGTAGGTCAATATTACTGTGAAAAATAGCAAAAAGAAAAGTATGTTTATGTAAGTTTGTGTTTGTCTCAAAAACTGCCACAGTACCTGCTTACACTCATGGTATGAACAGTATGTATATCTGTCTGAGCGTGCATTTGTGTGTGTATTTGGTGAGGGCGAGTGTGTGTGTGTGTGTGTGTACTCAACTGGTCACAATCTCTACTAATCAGGCCGGGAATGTAAAGGCAGGAAACACAGTCTGAAAATAAGGCAGCAGTATGGGATCAGGCTATGCGATGGAAAGTCACAGTGAGAGCCAGTGGAGACAAACGGGTTTGTTTTGTCGGGTTTTTGCTGAGAGGACATGTTCTCTGGCACAGAGTCCCACAGGGCCGCACCAGCGGGAGCCTCTGAGTTCCACACACACACACACACACACACACACACACACACACACACACACACGTGTATACAAGGCTGTGGGTTTTGCATTTTAGATATTAAAGAGTCAGGTTCATATGAACATGCAGAGGAACCACCTCCTTCAAACACACATGCACTCACTGATATGAAAACACACACTATATATGTTTCATACACACAAACACGACAGCATAGTGCTACAACTAACAATCATTTTCATTATAAATGAATATGCCAATTAATTAATTTATTAATTAGTTAATCAATTGGTCTATAAAATGCTAGAAGTTGCAAAATGATGTTCACCACACTCTCCTAAAGTCCAGGGTGAAATATGCAAATTGCTAGTTTTGCCCAACTAATAGTCCAAAACCCAAAGATATTCAATTTATTTCCACATACGACAAAGAAGTCCTCATAAGTGAAGAGCTGGAATTAAAGAAACTATAAAAATTGTGTTTGAAAAAAGACTCAAATGATCAATTGATTGTCAGAATAGCTGCCACTTGATTGATTCAGCCGTTGGTCATTTCAGCTCTGATACGTGATGGACGCTGATATTGTTATTTGAAGGTAAAAAACATAATAAGAATCTGTTTTTACAAATTGACTGATATTCCTTTTTTACACAAACATTTAACAGAAACATTTTGAGTTTTTATCCATTTCATTTGGTTACAAACACTAAAAATACAGCATTTAAAATACTTTTATTTCATTTAATAGAATCAATCAAAGATTACATTAATTACATAAAAAACACTTCTGAGTGGTAAACTTAACAAGAAATTAAATCATTAAGAGAAAATGCTAAAAAAGAAAAAAAAAAAGATTTAAATCATCAATCTTTCTGAGCAGTGTAAAAAAATAAAACAAAAATATTTTAAAATTAAAGCAGCTATAATCAATATTTCATATTAGAAATGATTTAAATGACCACATGTAATATTAAAAGGGTTGCTTGTACTGACAAATTATCAACCAGCTCTGCACTTACCCTCAGCTCTCGTGTTAGTGTCTTTCAGCTCATTGTTTTGGTTTTACAGACAGTAGCAAACAGAAGACAGACAGAGATAGCAACTAGCTGGTGAATATAGTGGAGCATTTAGCAGCTAAAGAGCCAGATATTTCCCTCTGGCAGTGGTCAGAAATACATACAAACGCCACATTATATCAGCAGGAGGGCTGAACAGTTTATCGAAAATATTATCGAAATCGCAACATGGCCAAGTGAAATATCCAAATTGTAAGAACTGCAATTTTTTTTGATGAAGGTCAAATGTGTCCCAACATGCTATAAATGAAGCATTGTGATGTAACAGAGATGCCTCGGCCTACAAATCATATTCTCCAAATGTAAAGGGACATGCTTGTTTGGTACAAGAGCCAACAAAAATCACATCATCATCATTTTCATATTTTTCGCAGTGATGATGAAATGCAAAAAACAACCAATCCAATTGAAATCATGACCATGGTCATCGCAATATCTACCAAAATAATCACAATTAGATTTTTTTTTTTTGCATATCATTCAGCCCTAATAAGCAGCAATTTGTGCAGTTTTCACCATCATACAATTCCCACATCTCCAACTCCTTATCTAATGACATCCAGGGAGAACAGAGGGTCGAGACTCGGTAGTCATTACCTAAAGAGTTGGAGCCAAAGAGGACAGAGGGTCTATCAGATCAGTCCCAGATAATCCAAACAGAAAGATCCATCAGACTGCCCTGAATCAATAGACAACACAGTCACACACACGGCACAGAGCTGTGGGTGCAGAGTGCTGTTGGTAGAAAAGGAGAAGGGGGGGGGGTTGCAGAAAGTCTTTGTTCTATAAGGCTCATATCTGAGGCATTATTCGTTTCTCTCGTGCGAGCGGAGGAGGAATGATCGCTATGTGGGATGAGCACAGAAAAAAGAAAAATAACTCCTCCGCTACTGAGAGGACCTGTCTCAGGGCAACTCAACATACACACACTCTGACTCGCAAAACAAAGTTGAAACACACAAATTTCCCTGCTTGCTCAAACACCTTTTTAAACACTTTTTTTTTTTTTACCTCCCGTCTTGCTTGTTCCACTCATTCACCCACACAAACACATACACATCCACCTCCAGGCCCAGTCGCATCCACCCACACATCAACCCCCACATGCAGATGCACAAATGCTACCACAGTGCAAACAATACAACCTTAGAGTTCATATTACTACATAATTCATCTGTCTGACACAATAGTGAACCTGAACCCTTGAAAACAAAAGGGCCAAGGCCTGGAAAAACCACAAACTCCTCTGACTGTCAGAGACCTCAGAGGAGGCTTTGACAGGTGTGTTTTTAACCCCCACCTCCACCCCCACC